>NC_051154.1:148721305-148976305 GCF_013339745.2 Dermacentor silvarum
CGAGTTACGGAAGCCCTAGAAAGGACCTTTTTTATGAATGTCTTAGCCGTCTTCTGAATAATAAAAAAGGTCTTACACGAGAAATCAAAATTAGACCAAAAGAGCTAAGAGACTCACTGGCGAGCGTCAAGCCTGCATTTGAGACCGGAGGCTTTTTGCTGCTAGAGTTAAAACTCTATTATAGTATATTGGATTGAGCTGTGCCATACTTGTGTTGCATCGTCTACAACTTCAGATGGGCTGTTTTAATGAACAGTTTGCAACGATTAAGACAAAAATTACGTCACCCTTAAATTTCTGCATGGAAGAGTAGAAGTGGCTTTTGGAATGAAGGAAATAAGAAAGGAAATTTCTGCTGGCCGCTCTGTAGCTCCATAGGTATAGCTGCTGACACCTGAACCGCGGCTAGCAGGAGGGGAGCAGGGCATAGGAATAAAGGAGTGGGAGAAAGGATGGGACAGGGAATAAGTACGTAACAGAAGGTTATAAGTTCAAGTACGTGCGCTGCGGTCCGTTATACGGAAATTAAGAGCATTTCTCTTCTCCTTTCTGTTCTTGTCGGAGCAAGCTCGAACACGCTCGGAGCATGTCTGCTCCATCGGAACAACGCGATACGTTTACCTGTACGATGAGATTGGCCTTTGTGCTGATGCTCAACTGACACCAGCAGAATTGGTATTCGGTCTCTGCTCTGTGCGCACGCAGTACGTAGTATAGAAAAATAAAAAGCAGCCACCAGAGCTTCGAAATTTTCTTCATGTATAAAGTGGATAATAGGAATAGAACAGAAATATCACGTAATCATAAGCGATACCACAGCAGAGATGACCAGCCAGTCTGAATTGGCATCGGGTTTTATTGGCCTTCAC
Organism: Dermacentor silvarum; assembly: GCF_013339745.2. NCBI lineage: Eukaryota > Metazoa > Arthropoda > Arachnida > Ixodida > Ixodidae > Dermacentor > Dermacentor silvarum. The sequence goes on from NC_051154.1 coordinate 148,722,175, forward strand.
AGTCGCGGTCTCATCAGCTTAAGTCGCGGTCTTATCACCTCACCGTAATCACGATCGCCTGAAACGGCGGTATTAAAATGAATTATGTATTCAGGCAAAATTTTTTTCATCACTGCAGCATGTAATAACAAGCAAATAATGATTTATTGCGCTGGACTCTGCACTGGAAAGTCAGCATGAAAACGGGTGTAAGAGGAGAATGGACGCTTTCATTGTGCGACTGCAGCCTGAGCTCTGCTGCTCATCACGGAATCCCTTAATCAGGCCTCAGAAACTCCGCTGGTTTTTTTGTCCACGCTAATTGCAGCGCCATCCATGATATGGATGCGAAACCAAAATCGCTTTGCTTCTTTTTTGTTCTTGTCAACCCTCTCTCAACTTTGTCGTTTCTCTCTCGCCTTAAACTATCGGCGGCGCGGCCGCGCTCGTCGTCGGCCGTGCTGATAACGGCCAAAACAGCAGCAATTTTTTTTCTGGCAATATACGGTCAGATTTGAGGATTTCGCCTTCCGCGCTAGCAGTGTCCCTGTGGTACCCTACCGTTGCACGTTTGTCGGCTTTTTCCCTCAAAGTCTCGCAGCTGTCGCTGTTCGTGTGTGGTTCAATGGTGTATGAGCACATCAAGACGAAGCGAGCCATGTGACGTGAAATTCTACCGCATCCCTAAAGACAAGAGGTGAGCACTGTGCAGTTTACTTCCCGGTTTTTATTTGTGAGAGTAATTGTGCGCAGCCGCACAGCCGCGACCACGTCTGTGTAGAGCGCGCGAGCAGCCGGCCTTGTAGTAAAATCCCTATATAAGAAAAGTACCGCCATCTACTCTTTCCTCCGCAGCCTCCTCTCCTAAAGCGCTTGCTTTTTTCTTTACTTTTTGCTTGCGAAAGCCAAGTCGATAGTGGCGCACCTAGAAAGTCTACGTTGAAGCTTTCAGGCTGGGCGCGTGCCGCCGCCGGCGACTGCGGCTGCGCAGAGGACTTTCAACATGACTCTGAGGCGGAAAAAAACAAAATATAAAGAAGTGAAAAGCGCGCGCTATCATCGTCAAATCGGAGATACAGGAGAGAGAGAAGCGGTGTTTATCAAAGGATGGCGGTACTTTTCTTATATAGGGATTTTACGGCCTTGCTGTGCGGGGCGACGCCTTGGGGCAGTTGCATGCGCGGCCTAATAGACATGCAGATCGGCGCACGCTGCTTTAAACCAGAAATTATGTTGGTAAGCGCACGTGTTTTGCCGGTTGTGCGCATTACCCGAGGGCGCCGTCTTACTACGCGCGATCACAAGGGAATTGCGCACGTGAGTGATAACGCGTTATTCTGTCACGGCACTTTATATGAAAAACTATGTCTTCATCAATTCCAGATAATGTTATCGCCCACTGAAATGACAACATCACATGCGTGCTGCCTATATTAGCCATAGAAGTCAAACCTTTTCGTAGAATCTATTCGCAATGGCTCCCCGACTCACAGCAGATGAGCGACGCGCAATTGCTATTATGGGGCGCACAATGTCCCAAAGAGCGATATGCGCAGCTACGCGGCGCCATATGCCCACAGTTAACATCGTCCTTCAGGCTGCTTATTATGAAGGACGAATTAGTGATGCTGCCCGTGCAAGTCGACAGCGAGTGACATCAGAAGATGAGGACCGCTTAATCGTGGCAGCAGCTTTGACCGATCCTTACCTTAGCGCCAGATAAATAAGGGATGAAGTTGGACTCGGAAATATAAGCCTTACGACATTCAAGAGACGGCTTCACGAATGCGGTATAAGGAGCAGAGTATCAGCGCAAAAAGTGATGCTTGATAAAAGACACCGCAATGAGCGACTTAAATTTGCGTCTGCGTTGGAGTCTTGGTGCCCGAACAACTGGCGCGCGGTTGTGTTCGCGGATGAGGCCTCGTTCTGCATCCGTTGGGACCAGCAGAGGAGGTTGTGGCGTCCACGCAACTGCCGGTGTGTCACGTATTCCTACCGTTGTTACTGGCTGCGAGCGCTGGGTAATTCCTTACTTTCAGGAACAGCATTGCTTGAAAATGAAAGCGCCTTTTGTGTAATATTATAATAAATATTATCGTATTACAAGTCGTAACAACTTAAGTTGTTACGACTTGTAATACGATAATATTTACCTTCAGCATTGCAACTAATACTTTTTTTTCTTCCGGCATGGTCTCGGAGTTCGCCTTACTTACTTAGTTGGCATCAAGCACTTCCCTTTCTTTCTTTTGTAACAGGGTCCATGTTGATTTACCAAAAAATGACAACCCAATAGCTGTTAGTTTTATGCATATGTCGATGACTCATCTCCAACAGGTACGACTACCGCTATGTCTTGGGTACTCGCTCAAGCGGGCGCACCACTGTTCACGCGTGGGGCGCAGTCAGCCACACAGGTTTGGGACCATTGGATCAATTTTTAGGGAAGATGACCTCTGAAACGTACATCGACGTTTTGGGACAGTGCTCATTCCGCATGTGCTCGTTGGTCCCTTCCCAGATGGACTTTACTGACTACAACAGGACAACGCACCAATCCACACATCAAAGGCAGTGCAGCAGACGCTGGACAATTTAGGTGTGACAAGGCTAAAATGGCCTGCGAGAAGCCCCGATTTAAATATTATAGAAAATGTATGGGGAATGACGAAGTCAAATCTAGCCAAAAAGAGCACGTCTAGCCGCAGTCACTGCTGGCGAGCTTTGGTTAGCTATTAAAGAGGTGTGGGACCGTCTCCGACAGCTGCCAGACCTTGTGAATCAGCTTGTACGACTCGCTTCCCAAGAGGATCGAAACTGTGAAACAGAATTGTGGAGGACCCATTTGTTATAAGAAAATAGGCGCTGTTACTCGTTGCATATTTTCGCACAAATAAAAGTTGTTCTTTTTTCTGTGTTTCTGTGTTTATTTTTAAAAAGTAGAAGTATCGTCGTGTAACCCTACTGATCCAACGAAGCGGTCATTCCTGCTCTAATGGCTATGGTATTGAGCATAATGCAGTTTTCTCTAAAGAACGACAAGGGAGCCATAGAAATACGGGGATTCGAAGTAGTTTGCGGCGGCATAACAAGGGTAACCTCAGGAAGGAGGCAAAGCTTTAACCACAAGGCCCCTTATGGAAACGTTGTCCGTAGGCTGAAGCTTCTCTTCTGCGGCAATGGCTGAACACGCCACGTCCTGTAATAAATAATGTTGAGCCAAAATGCAAAATAACGCATTATCTATAAGCGCCAAGGGCAGGCAGAAGACGGCATCAAAAAATTAACGCCTCGATTTTCTTTTTATGCCGTTGTTGGCGTTATCACTTTTTTGTATCACCGCCTAACCGGAACGGCCAGAAAGCGCGCATAGTTTGTTGTGAGAGTCGGGCGCGTGTTATCAGCTGAAACGCGTAATCTTTTGGCATGGAGATACCGAGAGCGCCCTGAGGAAGCGTACATATTCCGTTAAACAACGGCCCTTTACAACGTTGCCACTCGTGCAATGCAGGTCTGTATGTATATTAGGCCGCGCATGCTCCTGGGCACAGTGCGTCAGATCCCGTAACTGCCGCAGGGTGTCGCCCCGCAGAGCGAGAAGCCATAAAATTAGAACTGTCGAAGTGGGTGGAGGAAAACGGTGTATTGGGGGAACTACAGAATGGGTTCAGGCCAGGCAGACGCTTAGAAGACAATATGTTTGTACTAACTCAGTGCATAGAGATTTCAGTAGCTCAGAAAAGACCTTTATGGGTAGCATTTCTAGATATTAAAGGAGCTTATGACAACGTAGACAGGGAATTGTTGTGGGATACTCTTCAATACGAAGGCATAGATGACGATTTCGTGGAGCTGCTGAGGGAGATATATCGAGACAACCAAGTACAAGTGGCATGGGAAGGCCGAAAAGGAAATGAAATGGTGGGAATTCACCAAGGATTGAAGCAAGGATGCCCTCTCTCACCATTTTTGTTCATGCTTTACGTCAAGGGCATAAAAAGACGACTGGAAAACAGCGAATTAGGTTTTGATTTATCCTACATGCGTAATGGACAAATGGTGCAACAGAAGGTCCCTGGACTGATGTACGCAGACGACATTGTGCTACTAGCGGACAATAAAAAAGATTTACAGATACTTGCGAATATCTGTGGGAACGCAGCGACAAATCTAGGCCTTAAGTTTAGCACAGAGAAATCAGGGATTATGATCTTTAATGAACACACGAGTAACTTCGTGATGTCAATTCAACAGCAAGTAATACCCATAGTGAAGCAATATAAGTACCTCGGCGTACACATAAACGAAGGAAAGAATTACTCAAGCAACCACCAAGATAATCTGAAAATAAAGGGGAAGCGGAATGCAGCCTTAATGAAACACAGAGCACTGTGGGGCCACAATAAGTATGAGGTGGTGCGTGGAATCTGGAAAGGAGTAATGGTGCCAGCGCTAACATTCTCAAATGCCGTTATATGCTTAAAATCGGATATATTGGCGGGTTTGGAAGTTAACCAAAGATCAGTAGGCCGGTTGGCTTTGGGAGCACACTGGTAATACGACAAATGAGGCAGTGCATGGAGGCATGGGTTGGGCCTCTTTTGAAGTCAGAGAAGCACAAAGCAAAATTAGTTTTGAAGAAAGGCTCAGGAACATGGATGAAAATAAATGGGCGGCTAAAGTGCACAAGTATCTCTACATGAAAAGCGTGGACACAGAATGGAGGAAGAGGTCAAGGAAGTTGGCAACCAAGTACAGGATAATCGAAACTGTAAATAGACAACCAGGGGTCATCAGAAAGAAAGTGAGAGAAATAGAGACCGTGAATTAGGATGCAAAGAATGGAAACGAAAAGGACAATGGAGATTTACAAGAATGAGAAGAAAGAAATTAGAAGGGAAAATCTGTACGATAACACAAAGGGCAGTGCCTATTTGAGGCTCGAGCCGGGTGCCTAAGGACGAAAACATATCGGAACAAATATTCGGAACTAGATGAGACATGTGTATGCTGCAGTAAAGATCCAGAGACCACTCAGCACATCCTAATGGAATGCGACGGGATCCACTCAGCGAGAACCGTAGGTAACGTGCAACTCCCAGAAGCGCTTGGGTTTAAAGTGGAAGGAAACATAAACAGATCAGCCGTAGAGATCAGCAAGAGACGATTAGAGTACTGGTGGAAAAAAAGCAGGGAAAAGATGGATACGACCTGATCTCTTAAAATCATAGGGAGCGGTACAAGGTAAATTTTTCAAAAATAAAAATAATGAGAGGTATACAAAAATGCTAGATAAAGAACATGTATAGTATACCTGATTAAATCAAGCAGGCTAGGTGACTATTTGTCGCCGCCCCGTTTCAAAGGGGATGCCAATAAATCACCTTAATCAAGTCTGCTCGGGCGCTCTACACAGACGTGGACGCGGCTGTACATGGCTGTCCGGTGGTGAGGCAGCAGCTAGCTCATTTGAAAACACCACAACGATGCACTAAATCGTTAGGCCAACAAGTAGCGAACATAAAGCTCCTGATAAATATAGTACCACCTGTGCGTATCGCAACGAACACGTGTGTAGGTATGCCCTTCGCACTTATTTCTAGCTAATTGGTCGCCATCGTTAAAAAAAGTTGCAGTGGCTTAGCTCAGCTATGCCAGGATATACGTAGCGTTAGCAAAGGTTCAGCTGATTATTCTTAGCTTTCCTGGTTGTCTAGATTGTCAAGGATTAGCTTGATTGTTATGCTTACTGCTGCTCCAATGACACACACGCGGTGTACGTATTACGTGGCACATGTATACAGGGTGTTTCATTTTAGCTGCACCAAATTTTTAAAAATTGCCTGTGGCAGATAGCACAATTATAATCCTTGATCTAAACTACTCGATGAGGCGGCCATTACTTCCACGAGAAATCAAAACGCCTAATTGAGTAATTACCATAATTACGCTAGTTAACTTTTTAATTAATGATTTTACGGCACATCTTTCAATCTACGAATTATAGCCGCTGAGTTCGCAAGGCGTATCCGCTTGGAACGAATTCTCAGGACTGAACCAGTTTCGAGATATTAATTTTTAACGTGTCCGACGAAATGTATGGGCGTTCCAGTTAACTTTTTGAGGAAAACGCTGTTTTATGCATTGAAGCACAAAGTTAACTGGAACACCCATGCATTTCGTCGGACACTTTGAAAATTATTATCTCGAAACTGGCTAGGTACTGAGAATTCGTTCCAAGTGGATACGCTTTGCGAACTCAGCGGCTATAATTCATAGATTGATAGATGTGCCGTAAAATCATAAATTAAAAAGTTAATTAGCGTAATTATGGTAATTACTCAATTAGTCGTTTTGATTTCTCGTGGAAGTAATGGCCGCCTCATCGCGTAGTTTAGATCAAGGATTATAATTGTGCTATCTGCCACAGGCTATTTTTAAAGATTTGGTGCAGCTAAAATGAAACACCCTGTATAGCCTTCTTCTGTTCATCCCTCCTACGCTCAACCGCTAATTGCCAGGCAACTACTTCGGGATCCGATGAGTCAAGCTTCTCCGTTCTTCTGCGCTGTTGAGCAGCATTTGCGCTCTCCTTCTCCATGGCTATACCACACTGGCAAACGCCAGTCAGAAGCGCAGAGGCTCCAGCGCAGTGTCAGACGGCGACTGGACAGCGATCGCGCGCCGGCGCCAGTGCGTCTACCACGGCTACGACGTCACTCCTCTGGAATGCGCAGACCGGCGCCGGTGAGCCGCGCGCGGCGGCGGCGGAGTGCGCGAGAGGTGCCGGCTCCGGTGGCTCCGGTGCGCAAGCCGTGTGACATCACTGATCCTTGCGCATGCGCAGCACGGCTCTTGATGTGCCGCGCGAAACGGGCTTGGCTCGGCCAGTGTAGCTAACGCTACAAAATGCGTTTCTGAGAATTAAGGTTGACAGATCACAACTAGTACTCTGCCGCGACGCGAAACGAGCTGAGTTTTGTACGTTCCAACTGCGATGTTATAATTTATGATCTTCACTGTTCTTCAGGATGGAAGCGTTCTTAAACTACGCTGGAAGGATGGACATAATGGGTTTACCCAGAGATAAGGTCAACAACCGCACGTTATGCTCGGCGCACTTCACGGAGGTGGATTTCATCGACCGAGCGACAAGCAGGCCAGGAGAAGCTATTCTGTGCATTGGCCATTACAGCAATTACAATAAAAGTTTTTTGACATGTTCGTACATGAAACACCATCCCCGTTTTGTTGCATTCTATGTATAGTGTGTTGCACTGTCTGCTCTAATTCTGGTTTTCACTGACGAACACAATAAAGTCAGTCCAAAGAACTGTTGTGTTGTAAGTGGAACTATTTTTTAATACAATTTGGGCACATGCTTGCTTGATTGTAATAATGAACGCGACTGCGTGCATGACAATGCAAAAAGAATCCACTGCGCACAAGCACGCAGCACGAATGCACGAATGGCACGGCTGGACAGGAGTGGAGCGCGGAGCGCGCGCTTCGGTCAACGCCCGCAAAAAAAAAAAAAAAAAAAAAAATAGAGCGCGCCGCGGACAGCAAAAGAAATAAAAAAAGAGCATTGAGCGAGGCATGAGAGGAGGGTGAGGCGAGGCATGTGAGAGGGAAAGGAGAAAGTTAACAGGGAAAGGAGAAACGAGCGTACAACGTTGTCAAAAAAAAGTAAGAAAAAAAGTGCTATAGCGAAAGGGGGCGGGTAAAAAAATCGCGCCGCTTTTCTTCTTTTTTTATTTTTTTGCCACCGTAGTACCGTCATCCATCCGCTAGGGCCTAACTGAAGTGCGCCTTGGCGTTAGCGTCGACTGAGCGTCTGCTATAGGAGAACCAATGGGAGGTATAGGAAGATTCACCCCCCTGCCTTAATGTCGTAGATGTGGCTGAGTTTAGTGTACACTTAGGACAAAGAAATTGATGAAGCAGAGTGAACTGCCTCAGTCCATCCATCGGTAAGTGCCGCAATATATCCGGAAGGGGGTATTGGCCATCTATAGTGTAGACTGCGTTTTCGATTTCGTCCGATTGTACTTGGTCCATTGATAGAGCCACCTTGCTGTAAAACTTTTAGTTGCACTGTTGGATGGCAACTGATATTTCGTTCACTTTGGCAATTTCAAGCTGCACTACAGAAAAAATAAAGTAGAGGATGGTCATTTGCATGGCGGGGAACATAGGGCGATGGTATACCTGCAAAAGAGGTTTGATTCAGCCAAAAAAAAAAAGAAGAGCGCTAATGTTTGGAGCTGCAGTGAGAGCAAATGAGTTTCATTCGCACCTGATGCAACGAAATAACCTTATAACCTATCATAAAGATCTTTTCAAGATGTCTCTTTGCTAGTTCTATTCGATACCACAATTCGCGGACAGTTAGGTCGCTTTCAATCCAAAGGAATGATCAAAGCAGTGCCAGCAAGGAACGCCGCCGAATGGCACTTCCTTCTTACGTGAGGAAGAAGGGATCCTCGAGACGCTTTCCTTTGTCGTCTCTCATGTATATTCGAGCAGCGGCCGCTATCTTGCGTTTACTAGAAATTCTATGGAGCCAGAGTGGGCCATAACGGTATGCCGACGAGTGCATCACATTGTGCTTGACGGCTATTCAAAGAGGTCGAGAGGCAATAAATCTATATCGGGCGCTGCCAGTGGCCCTAACAACGGAGTCGAGTGAGAAGCGTATGAATGAATCATTTACCGAGTAACGCGTTGCCTCTTCGAGCGAGTATGTTGTTCAGTAGCACATCGCGGTACACAAAGTCGACGTGGAGCAACTCGTGAGAGCCACTATCTCCATAGCAATCCTTATCGACTTGACATTAAGTTATCATGTAGCGGCGTGTTTATTGCTGCTTGAAGCGCAAGGAACATGGTTTCGTATCTGCAAATCTTTCCTGCGCAAGAGTTGTGCATAAAAACTGGTATCGGCCAGTCGCGACCGCGAACGAAAAGCACAGGCGCCGGCTAAGTCACAAAGCACGGCCGCGCCGAAGGGTACTAATTCACTGCCTCACTTCCTGAGTTCTTCAAACATGCTCCAAAAATAGCACTATTACATGCTGCCTTTCGATTGTCATCTCGGGATGTGCAGCCCGTTCGGTATTTACATCTCCTTTCTTGCTCTTTATGTCGCCTACTCACATCCCCTGTACAGCATGCAGTGTTTGCCAAGTAGCACTGTACACTACCTGACTGCCCTACCATCTTTTTACAGCGAAGGTGTATACGCTATACGTATAGGCGAAACGTCCGTCCATGCCCAGGAGGGCTAACCGCAGGAACCAGTGCGAATGCGCGAAAAAAAAAGCGTATTAGAGAGGAGTTACGGTCAAGAAAAGGGGGAATGTCTTGGTTTTTCACCTCGGAGTAACACGGGTTGGTGACGTACATACACCCTCGCAGCGTCGGCGTGGAGTGCGCACGCGCTAAGTGTGAGGGAGCAAAATGAGAGGGAACGTCTGGCGCGCAATTGGCGGCGTGGTTGGTGACGTCGTTCCTCTCTCTCAGTGGTGCGTGCTCGCGTCATTCTCTCTCCGACGTCGCAATCGTATGGCCACGTGTCGTGCGTTCTCCCGAGGAGCCACCCGCGTATGAAGAATGGCGCCGCGAACAGCGCCGGGAGTCCACCCGCCGCCGCAGTGCCGCCAACGCCAAACGTGTCCTCTTCATTGCTTGACATAAAGAGACGCGTAAAGTGACACATAATTGCGTAACACAGTTCAGAAACACTTTAATGTACCCACGTGATAAACCTTAAGATAAACACCGTGGTCGGCCCTTTTCAGCTTCGCTGGTCAACCATCTCCACAGGGTGTAAGGGCCGAACAGTTTCTTTCTTATCTTTTTCTTTTCCAACCTCAAATACTCTAGTACTTTCAGCGTTATTATGGATATATGCATAACAAATCAACCAATTCTTCCGCTTTGCGCGCCAAAACCACGATGTGATTATGAGGCACGCTGTAGCGTGGTACTCCGGATTAATTTTGAGCGCCTGGGCTTCCTTATTGTGCGCCGAAATCTATGCGCACGAGCGCTTCTGCATTTCGCCCCCAGTCAATGCCTCCATGGCCGGGATCAAACCCGCGAACTTGAGCTCAGCAGCCCACCGCCATAGCCATGGATATGCACATAGAAATAACACCGGCGACATGACGTCAAGTATAGGCCTCTTATTTAATGCCCGATGCATGCTGTCTCATCGGATTGTTTCATTTTGGTGACGGTTGCTTAGGCAAGTACACACTGACACCCACCCACACACACACACGCGAGAACGCATGCGCACATACACGCACACACTCCCACACAAACACAGACTCACTCTCACTCGCGCGTACACACACACATACACACACACACACACACACACGCACACACACACACACACACGCACACACATGCACGCACGCTCGGACATGTTACAGCGAAGCTGTTAGCCTCTAGTTGGTCGGGAATTTTCGTGCGCGCGTGTCCGTGTCCGTGTCCCAAAAATGTGGGCCGATCGCGGAGACAGTGCAAAGAAGCGGGAAGCGCATGTTGGGCTGCTTCTCCAAGAGGTATAACATGACATCATCAGGTCACATCATCACTTGACGAAGACGTCATGGCGTGACGTCACGTTTGACGTAATGACGTCTTCAGATTACGTCATCAGGCGATATCGTCACGTGACGATGCCGTTAGTTTCGTATATTCGAATAACAATCCGAAGGTATAGTGTCTGCAACGTGTGTGTAAGATGTACAGTCAACCACAAAAGTTTGCGGACCACGCGAGCGCGTGGCCAAGAGCCTCTTCGCGACACTTCCGCTACGTCACCAGCGATCGACAGCAGCGCTACGTTGAAGACGCATCCCTCCTTAAATCTATGGCCTGTCTATTTTCGCACTGTGCGCAAATATTTTCTACCTATCTCTTTCAACGTGACGCGCTCTTTGTTAGCCAGGGCTACTTGCTTATATTTTGAGAGCAGAATATCAGTACAAGTAATCAGACAGCGTATTCTTCGGCTGTTATCAGTTCTATTTTCGCGTAGCCACGCTGTTTTTTTTTGTTTTTTTTTTTCGTGAGTGCGTGAGTGAGCGGTGAGGCAGCCATGGGACACAGATGCTTACTCAGTAGGCAGAATTTTTTCGTTCCTCCCCCATCGCTAAGTGACAGTAGCGGCCGGGATTTGATCGCCTGCGCCCAGGTTTTGCTGCGCAAAGCCCGGACCACCGCGCTGCTATAGTGGTTACATTTAGAAAAATAAGAAATAATCGGGTGCGATGACTCTTTTTATAACCCTTTGCGACACGGCGTCCTCGTTTGGGGACTCGAACTTCGGAGGCGCGTCCCACGCCACGTGTTTCTTCAAATGACCTAAAACTCAGTGTGCACATTCGTGTCCGCTTCCTGATGGGACAACTAGCGGTCAGTTAACTTCATTGTCCTGCGTATTGCTGCAGATGATCACTTTGCTGGAGACACTACCATGTTAGACAATCGTTCGACCTGCCGCGTTCCAAGACCAACGTCAAGAGTATTTTTTTTTCTCCGGTCGACACGAATACAACCGAAAAAGCAAGTGTGCATGCGTTTCGGGCCTAATAGTTGATTCTTTTTATGCAAGCATTGAAGCTGACGGATTTCAGAATAATTAGATAATGAGTTATACGCTAATTAATTTTTTTTACTGAAACTCGCACAAAACAGCACATTGCTTCGTCTTCTTTCTTGGAATGTAATAGTGAGCGTCTTGAAATGATGCCATGCGCATTTGACGCATTTGCAGACAGTGCATCATAATTCGTGTATGAAGGGGATGAATTTATTCACAAGACATTTACAGAAGTGTCATGAAACATAGGTATCTCAATGATCTAGTAGGAAGTGAAATGTCCGCCGTTTTCTAGCACCTAATTGATGCGTGTGGGCATCGACTCGTACAAAGATTCAGTAATCTCCGGTCGACCGCGCAGGCTTTCCCATTCTTGTGCGATCGCTTGCCACAGCGTATCGGCCGTGCGGCCGCGGTTGGCTCGTGTGGACAGCCGTTTCTTCAACATGCCCCAGACATTTTCTATGGGATTCAAGTCGGCGCCACATGGAGGCCACTCAAGCTGGCAAACAGCATGTTCTTCTAGAAATGACTGGACGATACGTGCTTTATGGATCGGGCTGCGGTCGTGTTGAAAAAAATAGCAGCCGTCGCTGAAGGGACCGTCCAGCGCATACGGAACGAGGTGTCTATATAGTGATGACGTCGCAGTACCGTGACGCAGTGAAGGGCCCTTCCAGACGCACAAGGGGACCAAGGCCATCTTTGCTGATTGCTCCCCACACGCTCACGGAACACCGTCCACTGGATAGAACACTCTGTGTGTAATTAGGCAGATATCTGCAAGAAATAGCATACAATTGGGTTCCAGCGGCGCGTCTAAAAATGTTGTGATTCCTCTTGCGTATGAACTTTATAATGCTGTTATAGAGTTGCAATAGAAAACGTGCAAACATCATTAGATAGTACTGAAAGACCCACTGGCAGCTTTTAATTAGCTTCAGAGTAAGTAGTACTATGAAACAATCGTTAATGTTTTCAACATAATACCACTACAGAAAAATCTCGTAATGTCCAAAAGCTCATTTTACGTGAAACATGTTGTGATGCAGAATTAGCTTCGTGAATTAACTGCCAATACACTGTAAACACACCTGCAGTTTAGTGGACGCCAAACCCGCTTCCGTTGGTCCCAGCGCGTGGAAAAAGTTGACTCGTCGCTAAAGATGACATCGCCCCATTTCTCTGTTGTCCAATCTTTCATTGCTGTAGCGAACATGAGTCGTTCTTGTAGCTGGCTGTCTGAGAGGCAGGGCTTCTGTGCTGCTACGAAAGACTGCAGGCCAAGCTCACTCAGCCTTCTTCTTACAGTCTCAGACGATACCGTGAGCGAGAGCGCTTCTCGGATATCCTCTGCACTTTGAAAAGGATCAGCCACGATGGCGGCCGTAATCAGGCGGTCCTCTTCCTCAGTCGTGGCCCTTGGACGCCCACTGCGCTCCATATCTGTGAATCTGTCATCGTCGCGGAAAGCTTGAATAATCCTATTCACGGCAGTCCGGCTCCTGTTGGTTCGGCGGCAGATTTAACGCTGAGGTATTCCCTCTATAAATAAACGCACAATGTGCCTTCTTTCGTCAAGTGGAACACGCAGCGGCATCTTTCCAAATAGGCAATCACCACGTGGCCTGAAGCAAGTCTACTACGTTTTCAGCGACTGATGCGAAGATGCGCCTATGTGTGAAAGAAAATTTTCTATGCATCCGCTTTTTCTTTATTTTTGATGACAGTGAAACACCTCCCTACCCTTTCTCTCAAGACGCAGAAGCAGCAACACTCATTGGACCAAGATGCTGCCAACCAAAGTGCGCCAGTAAACGTCGCGTAAAAAAATCGTCGCAGCGCTTCGTGAAACTTATCTACCCACTGGCACACCAGTCGACAAAGGTTGCAGTGATTGCTCCGATACTGCTATCAAGCCAGATATGTGGCGGTCTTATCGCAGACAGCGCTCTGCGTCAACACAACGAACTAACAATGTCATGCACGGGAATAAAAAATTAACAGGCAGGCGAGTACCAAGAGGGCTCATATCCGGGAGAGCGCCCCTGTCGCCGCTAGGTGGCGTACCGCTAGGTGGCGCGGATAGGCAGTCTGGCATAAAGCCCCTATATTTATAAAAGTAGCGCCATTCTTAGATCTTGCCGCCACCGCGCTCACCCCGGCGCTTCCTCCTCGCCCTCTCTTAGCCGCCTCCTGTCGCCCCAGCCTCATCCGCTCCCCCATTGGCCAATACGTGTCACGTGGAAGTTCGCGTCGCGCTTTTGTATATTTTTTTTCTTTCCAGCGCGCTCCGACTGCCATTCTCGGGCCTGTGCGACGAAAGTGCTGTACGCACAAACGGATCAAACGTGTTATGGACAAGAACTTCGTTGTGATGGCATGCTGCTGCGCCTTAAGTTGCCGCAACCGACAAGGCGAGGGCAAAAGGCTTTTTTTGTTTACCATCCGGCGTGCGCAAACGCTTGCTGCACACTTGATATTTGCGCCGTCTCGCATCGTCGCGTTGCTACTTCCAAAACGGCATTATTAAGACCAGTTACTGACTGACGAAGCAAAATCGCGCCTCAAAAACGTCTCCGCAGGGCGCGATCGAAGTTTTCCTCGGATTTCCTCTGGTAGCGCGTGAGCTGTCGTCTGCCACGGCAGGCCCGACGCAGGCGGCGCCACTGTCGATATCGCGCCTCGATCGCGCTGGTCGCGCCGAGCGCGATAGTGGAACGGAGGAGGAGGGAAGTGGATGGCGCTACTTTTATAAATATAGGGGCTTTAGTCTGGCACGCGCTCGCGTGGTCCGCAAACTTTTGTGGTTGACTGTACTTTCCGAATTTCCTGCGGAAGTTTACTTTGAGAAATGCGATTAGTTTAATAACGCACTTGCGTTTGGCGCAGGGCCTATGAGAATGAAGATGTATGCTGCCCTTCCACACATGTGCGTGCGCGCGTGACGTAGGGCACAGAATGTACGTATCTTTAAAGCGTAGGCGCTCTGGCCGTTGCATCTGTCGCACAGCGTGTGCTCTGCGACCATAATGGACATAATGGAAAACACTAGCCAAAAAGTCGCAGTTTCACCCGAAAGGCGAAGCATCGATTGCAATAACAAATTATTAGACAGCTATACGAAGAAAGGATATTAGCTTATCGCCCGTGTAAACTTGCAAACATTCGCTTACTAACTAAATTAACGGGCATGGTGTCACGCACGCGCAGGTAAACACGAACACATCTCGCTCGATGACAGCTGAAACTCGCTGTCAAAACGCTACAGTCAGGAAGCGCGGCGGCAGCAGTGAGCGAATTGACCTTCGTGCTGTCTTTCGCTTCAACGTGACGTAAACGTCAAAAGCACAGCGCACACGAAGCTACCGGCACTAGGCGTGCTTTGTCCACTCGCAGATCGCTATGAAAATTAGGCCCACGCGGGCGCGCACCTTGAGCACGTCGCAGATCGCTGATAAGATACCACGGCCGCGCCATAAGCAACAGCCGCCGCCAGAGTAAGGCCCCCCCTTCCGTATAAAGTCCGTTCCGTATATAGATGTTCCGTATGAAGTCCAAGGGCGATAAAGTCGTCGCCGCGCGTCGTATGCGGTATGTGCCAGTCGCGTGAGGGACGCGCGCTTTCACGGAGAGCGAACGCACGGCGGAGAGCAAACGCGACGTTTTCCGTAGTGCGAAAGGCCGTGGGGGGATGGGAGGGAGGGAGGGGAGGCGACGTTTAGCTGCGGCACCAAATGCGTATCTTGCGACCGCGCGCAAGGGGAACTGGCGACTCAATCTCCCACGCGAAGGGAGGAAAGCGGGATGGCAGCGCGGGAGGAAGGGGTGCAGCTTCTACTCTGCCAGCAACTGCGTACTCGTACTCTGCGCGGCTGCGGGCTGTCGCACGCACAGTATCTTTAAAGCGACCTCCACACGGCACTTACATTTGTATGCGCTGTACTTTCGCCGCTTAGTTTCCGTTGAAGCGATAGACCGCACGAACCTTCGCTCGCTGCTGCAGCCATGCTTGCTCACACCAGCGTTTTGACATACGTTGTCTGCGGTCACCGAGTGTGATCTATTCATGCTTGCTTGTGTGCGCTGACACCATGTTTGATAATTGTAAGCGAATGTGTCCTAGTTTATGCAGCCGGTAATAGTACTATCCTTACTCCATATAGCTCTCTCCTAATTTGCTATCGCAATTGATGCTTCGCCTTTCGGGCAAAACTGCGACATTTTTATTCTTCTGTAAATTTTATTGTCATGATAACCTTTCCCTTATGAATAATTGACCTAGATAAACGTACTCCAGCACATATGCTAGAGGCTGACAGGTGATCATGAATTCTTGTTTCCTTGCCAGGTTATTGAACATTGCCTCTGACTTCCGCATATTAACATCACGCCTACTCTTACACTTTATCACTAAGGCCCTCATTCATTTGTTACATTTCATCCTTATCGTTGCTGAAAAGGACAATATCATTTGCAAACCGTAGATCGCTGAGATATTGGCCGCTGATCCTCACTCCTAATCCTTTCTTCTCTAACCACTTGAAGACTTCTAAGCACGCAATGAATATCACTAGATAGTCTCCTTTCGTGACCGCTTCCTTGGTCGGTATTTGCCAGCTTTTTTTTCTGTGGAGAAATAAGGCAGCTGTGGAGTCTTCATAGATATTTCCTAGGATATTTAAGCGTGCTTCATGTACTCTTTGATCATTGAATGCCTCTATGGCGGGTGGTATTTCTACCAAATCAAATCAGATGCTTTTGTCATATTTATGAAAGCAATATTCAGAAGTTTGTTGTGTTCCCCAGATTTGCTATGACCTGACTGATTACATAGATGTGATCTATTGTAGAATACCCCTTCCTGAAGCCATCATGTTCTCTTGGTTGATTGAAGCCAACTGTTGCCCTGATTTTATTAGAAATTATCTTGGTGAATGCTTTGTCCAATACTGAGAGGAAACCTAATGGGCCTATAATTCTTTAATTATTTTACGTTGCCATTCATTCTTATAGATTAGTATAAATGTTTGCCTTCTTCAAAATCTATTGTATACTTGAAGTCGCTAGGCATTGTGTATAAAGGGTTGAAAGCTTTCCAAGTGTAATAGGCCCTGCACCTTTGATTTAATCTACTGTTCTGTTATTCCATCTTCTACTGCCGCTGTTCCCCGGGACATGAGTAGCCATGCTCTTCTAAACTTATCGCTATAGTTACGCATGAAACTTCTGTGTCCTGTTCCTCACTACTTCCAATCAAGGTTGCATGGCTGTTCTGAGCACTAGGTACAGAAATCCTCTGCTGCCTTTGCTCTCGCGAGAAAGATAGAGAAACACAAAAAATGGGAAAGGCAGGGAGGTTAACCAGAGGGGAAGATCCGGTTTGCTACCCTACGCTGGGGAGAAAGGGAAGGGGGAGGTAGTGGGATAGAAAAGTAGAGAGAGAGAAATAAAGGGAGCACAGATACACAGTCACAGTCCGTCAAAATCACCGCATACTATCACCACACAGCACAGTAGCACTTTATACATCAGTTCAGGTTACAGCCGCTTGTCCAAGTCTGGTGTTCTTAAAAAATACAACAGTGCCTTAGTCGTCCTCCGCTGCTATGGCATGTGATGTCGTCATTCTAAAATTATTTCCTCTGTTAGATGGCTTTGATCAAAGCGCGCTATCGTGACTGCGAGCGATCGTCTCTTTAAACTGTACCTAGGACAGTCACAGAGAACGTGTTGCATTACCAGGAATTTGAGACATCGCCGAACAGCGCCTCTATAGGCCGCCTTTGAAAACATGGGCGTTTTTTATGGGAGGGCGTCGTTTTTCCCAAATAACTAATCATTGAAGCCATCTTTCAAAATATTCCCGTGGAAATAGGCTGTAGGTGCTTAGCCCGACATCTCATGGAAGCGGTACCATTGCTTACGGCAGAAAACCCGTTCCCAACTGCAAGCGAAGTTTGAAGTATGGTAGTGTATGGAAAAGGCCAAATTTTTTAGCCTTTTTTGGCCTGTAAAAACCAATTTGCGATGATCGTATTGCATCGATTGACGTATTCCCGGGGACTTATCAACTTCAATGACTCAGCTTTCAGCTAGTTGCAGCAGCAGCTCTTTAAATTGCAAAAAAAAGTCGTTCCAAGATCGCAGTTTTCATAACAAGGTCGCGGAATTTGTTGTGGTACGTATATAAGCCTAGTTTTTGCCTACAGCAGCGCGTCTAAGTGAAGTCCGTATATCTAAGCGATAGCCGAGCGTTCTGACCGACCACAGGTTAACATCACTGATACCACGATCTTGAGTGCGCAGGTTTTGAAGCCAGCTGCGCGTCTCTTTTTTTATCGCTTTGTCGATGCTTAGTTTCGCGGTTTTCCATCAGATGGCGTATTTGGAAATGCAGGTAATTTAGTTACGGTTCTTGTTTCGTTTCTTCTGTACCAACGTTTTCCTAAAGAAGTAGCTGACTGGTTTCGTGAACATGCGAACGTGCTTCCAAACTTCTTTTGCACTTTAGGTATAATGTATTTTAGACATTAATCCCAGGTATCGTGTTTTGAAAGTTCATTTCTTTCTTAAGGCGAATATTTATGAAGACATTACTAAGAAATATTTTTGCCTCTTCAGCTATGTCATGGGAAAGGCGTGTTTGTGCGACTCTTCTGCAGCTTCAATGAAGCGTACCACAAAAATAGTGTCCAATGTGTGCAATTAAAAGACACAGAAGTAGAAAAGTTTGCTGCAGCCCCAAACGTAGTATTCTTACAAAGGAATACCGTTGAAGCTATTTGACTTAGTATATTTGCATTGTATCAAAACAGGATTTTTGCGTACCTGATCTTCAGTGCAAATGACGGCTGTCCGAATCATTGCACAAGCTTGTTTGCTTAGTACAGACCGGTAATTCAAAACATAAACATTCTATCGTCAATATGCAGCACGTGCACATGTCTTATCATTTGAACCATTCCCATATACCTTGACGAAATTCCAGAAATCAACGTCTCCGCTGCTCCATCGATAATGTCATCGATCTGGTCACTTACGTCCAGCATCAAAAGAGATGTAAACGATTATCTGTTGCTATGTTTTTGGACGTAAACGGCGCCGGAGCTTATGAGAATGCTGCTCATGATGCCATACTTGATGCTCTGGAATCGGTTGGGCTTGATGGCCGCGTGTACCGGTGGACCCGCAACTGCTTACAAATGAGGTCATTCTTTGCGCAGACCGAGTATACACAACGTACACGCTAGTTGATGTTGCATGAAACTTGCGTTTATTAGTACTCTTTAGGATTTCTTTGGGGAGGCGATTTGATTCAAAGGCTGTGCGAGACCAGAAAGAGCTTAAGAAAGTTAATGCCACCAATTCTGATACGTATTTTGTACCGCTGATCAATATGATGCGATATATGTTGTGACGGGGATACAGTCGGACCCGGATAAATCAAACCAACTTATAACAAATTCTTCTGTATATCAAACAGTTCTGAAATCCCCTTTAAAATACCATGCAAATGTATCAGTCTGGTGCCCGCGTATATAGAACGCCCGTTCACCAGCACATTCGAAATATCGAACGCGGCGCCACGCGGAAGACCTCATAGTGCACTTCTTTGTGCACTTTGAGGTATTCTGGCACCTGGGAGAAGAGAATTTGCAGTCAGTTCAGCCCCGTCGAGCTGTTCGGCTAGCCCGCATGCTACCTCGAACGTCAACATTCCTTCTATCGGATTTTAGAGGCGTTGTCGTGTGGGTTGAGTGCCTATTCGTGAGTTCATTTTCCGCAAGCGATGGCCGCTGCAAGTGTAAATAAAAGAGCCAGCTTGGACTTTGCAATGAAGTTGAAAGTGATCCAGCAATTTTTGAGGGTAAATAAAGTGTGCTTGCTTTTTTTCCCCGAGTTGCGTGCAGTTACTTAGCGGCTCTCGGACGCAGCAATCGGTAAGCCAGCGTTTGCCTCAGGGCCTATTATTTTATATATCGAATTACCTATATACCGAATTTTTTAACACGAAAGTGTTTTATGCCGGGGTCCACCAAGACTTCACTGACGTATTTCCGTCACGGAAATACGTCACACGAACATACACGAACATAATACAAAGAAAGAAACCAGAAGAAAAAGTTCCACAAACATGCAAAATTTGGAAATCGAACCCACGACCTCTCGGTCCGCGACGATAGATCGCCGAGCGTTTAACCCATTGCGCCACAAACGCATTACACAGACGCGCCTTATATATCTAACACTCCTCCGTGTACCCGCGCTCTTGCTCGGGGCGGTGCGGCCGCCTACGAGCAGAAAAGAGAAGTACTGCATTATGACACTAACGCGCACCGACAGTGAACGCTTCGGTGGTCTGAGCACTACGACGCCTCGATGCCAGCATTCGAAGGGATGCTGGCATCAAGAAGCACTACCAACGCGTTCTCGCAGAAGCACTACTAGGTGGCGTTCACCGTACTCAGCACAGCGGAGCGTGGCCTCCGCAATTAGCTCTGAAAATGTTTCTGAAGTTGATCGCGGAGGCTGCAATTACGACGCGCTGTACGCGCTGATTTGACTCGGTGACGATTCAGTTACTTGCTTTGTCTTGCGCGTTGTATTAGTGTGTCAGTTACGTGCTTCGTCTTTCGCGTTGTGCTAGCGTGTGCAGCGTAGTGCAGCTTCCATATGCACGACGGTTGCTCATGGTCATCGACGTTGGTAGTCGTGATGGAGGAGACGTGCCACCAGGCGTCAGCGTGGGTGCATCAACGCCTAAGGGCGCTTTAGCCACAAAACACCAATAGACATTATATATCAATGTGCAATAAACATTACACTACTTCTGTGAAGACACGTTTCACTTTCGTGTTCTATACCGATTCCTATATAAGAGGGATCAACCACATTTTTTGTGATCCCCTTCAGATTCGATACATCCGGGTTCGACTGTATCAGTTTAGGGGGGACAAATTCAAGTTTAGTTTTATTTGAGTTTAGAGTAGCTATTGGACCATAATTGAACATATAAAACGAGTGGAGTAATTTTGAGTTCTAATGAGGTAATAAACATAATGGCATTTTGCACATTGGATGCATACTCAAATTTTTTTTCCTATTAGTGTTTTCTATAGTAGTAACTTGAGAGTGGATAGTGGCATATTATAAATGTAGCAGGAAATAACCCGACGTTCGATCCACATTGCTACTAATGTTGATATACCAGGTGAGATTAGCGGTAATAGGTTGACCAGGTAAGATTAGCGGTACTATGAACAAGTAAATACTTTTATGAATATACAGGCCCTAACTCCGTGTTGTTAAGTAAGTACGTCGAAGCGCTGTTGTGAATGGGAGTTGCTCAGGTGATAATGCTGCTGCGTCTGGTGTGCCGCAAGGCTCTGTGTTGGGGCCGATTCTTTTTCTTTCTTTTTTAATGCGAAAACATTATATGCCCCATTACGCGAATATCCGACGTTGTAGTCGGCGGCGTGACCAAATGACGGTAGCAAACATGGCCGACGGCAAAGAGTAAGAAAACGCGTCAAAAATGCTCGAATTTTGGAGAAATTTAGAGGGAGGTCCCTCTAAACAAAGTATATTAATCCCTTTGAAAAGAAAAATACGGAAATTTTGATCTGGGTAGGAATCGAACCCGGGCTTCCGCGGCGCGAGTCGAGCGCGCTTCTCTGACGCCACAGCGGCTCCACGGTTCAACACCACCTATATATTTGTTGCGTGTGTCATTACGCAGATCGCGTCGAAGCCATCTGGCTGACTAAACGTGTGGCCTAGTCAACACCACCTAGATAGCACAGGCCTATGCACTCCAATCTATTACGTCATGCTACATGGCCCGAAATTTCCATTGCCAAGGCTGGCATGGCGTAAGGGGTGGCGTCAAAATCACTGTTGCTTACGCGGGAGCATCCCCATTAGATTCTATGGCAGTCGGGCCAGGTGGCATGATCGGAGTGCGTAGGCCTTGTGCTATATAGGTGGTGTTGGCCTAGCGCGTGCGTCGTTAGGCACATGGCGACGCAGCCAATGGGTTTAGGAGGCGGCGTCACGTCATGAGTGTATAAAATTACCAAATGAAATAAAATGTATTAATGTCCAATTAAACGCCGCGGAGCGCTCCTTCGAGCTATGAACTCGTGGGCAAGCGAGTGCGTTCAGACGCTTGGAGCGTTTTCATTTGGCCTCACCGAGGCGCTGTTAAAACGCAGGGGAGAGCTTGCGCGGACACGGAAAGTGCGGAAAAAACATTTCACCAAAGGGATATCGCTTTCGCATCCCCACACGTAAGCAGTTTTAAATGCCTCTGCCGAATTTCTTGCTTTGTTTTTATTAACGATATATGTGATGTTATCGAAACAGAGATACCATTTTTGTGGATGATTGTGTACTGTATGCAAGGGCATCTAATGGGGCAGTGTTTTTATTTACGGCCAACTTGAAGCGCGTATAAAAAATGGTGTGTCACTAATAGCATGCCCCTACACTTAAATAACTGTGTAAACATTAGCTTCACTAGAAAAATATAACAAAATCAGATATAAGTATTTGTTAAGTGGCCAAAAAATAAATAAAAAAACAATTCATCAGTGAAATATTTAGGTTTTATGCAGTCACAGAATGGTTCTTCGGCATAACATGTTAATAGTGTAGTTTTAAATGCAGTGCGTGCCTTCACTTCTTGCAACAAAGTTTAAAACATGTACGTATTAACGTAAAAGAATCAGCGTATCAAACAGGTTTACCAATTTTAAAGTAGGATATGCACTGTGTGGGATCCGTTTCCTAATGTGCATATTAATGCATCATTGGGTGCACGTTAAAGAACCCCAGGTGACCTAAATTAATCCGGAGTCCCCCACTACGGCGTGCCTCATAATCAGGTCGTGGTTTTGACAAGTAAAGCCCAAGAATTAAAGTTTTTTTGCATATAAATGCACTAGAAAAAATGAGGCAAGTTTGCACTCAAATCAGCAAGTTTGAAGAGGAGACCGCGTGCGTCTCCTCTTCAAACTTGTTGAACGCGGTCTCCTCTTCCTCCTCCTTCGGGTTAATTGACATGGCTTACACGGCTACGCACCACAAATTACGGCTGGCTTAAACAGCTTCGCTGTTAAATATCCAATCGGTCCTGACACTGTTCGTCCTGGGGAGGTACAACCGCTTTGTAAGTGTAAGAGGGGAGAAGAACTTGACTGGATCCTTTTGCTTGAATAGGGAAGCAGGTTACGCCTTAAGCTGCTTACCCAATCTTTCCTAATCAAATGGGAATCTGCTCATCAGACTATCTGAAGGAGACTATCTGACTGTCTGATCACATTTTCGCACGGGCTGGTATTTCAGGTCCGGGCCTGGCCCAAGCCCGAAAGTAACATGCGTTGGCCGGCCCGGTTCTGTTTGACCCATCAGCCCTTTTGCCTATACGAAGCTAGATCGAGTTCTCGATTATTGTGAAGATACTCTAATGTGATCAACGGCCGCCGGACGGTCTTCAAGCTGCATCAAAGCAGGTTTTTGCCGTGCATCCCTTCTTGCTGGTTACATTATACAGGGTGTTTCAGCGAACACTTTCAAAAATTGTTAAAGTTTACCTGTGCAGATAGCCCAATTCTACTTAATGCGCCGGTCTACTCGAAGCGACGGACATTACTTGCGAAAAAATTGAAATGCATAATCGACTAATTAATAAAAATCCACTAATTACGTTTTAACTAATTACCTGATTAACATTAGAAATGCATTGGCGTTCTAGTTAATTTTGTGCTGCAATGCATAAAGCGACGTTTTCTTAAGGAAGTAACTGGAACGCCAATGCATTTCTTCGCAAAGTTCGGGAATTATATCTCGAAAGCGGTGTCATCCCGGGAATTCGTTCTAAGTGGATCCGCCTCGCGAACTCCATGGCTACAATTTGTAGATTACAATATGGGCCATCAGGTGATTAGTTAAAACTTAATTAGTGCATTTTTATTATTCAGTCGATTATGCATTTCAATTTTTTCCGCAACTAATGTCCGCCGCTTCGAGTAGACCGGCTGATTAACTAGAAGTGGGCTATCTGCCACAGGCAACCTTAAATAAAGTTTGAAAGTGTTCGCTGAAACACCCTGTATATTAACTGTGAGAGAAATAAACATTTCATTGCTAGCCTAACACGCACATATTATTATGTGAATATTTGTTATGAAAACAAACCATACATTCGACAGTTAGGAAAATAGGGAGGGATCAGGCTGGTGACAACCACCGGGAGTGGCAGAACTCCTGTTGACATTTAGGGATGAAGTTATAGAAAAACACATCTGTTGATCGACATACTCGTGCTTTAAAGTGTGTGGCAACATATTGTAGCGAAGGCATAGGTGAGCACTCCCGTACACGCCGCGGCCAGCCATTTCAGCTCACTTTTGAATCTCATATATATATATATATATATATATATATATATATACATTCAGATGTACAGTGATGGAATTCGAGCCAATAATTTTCGCGCGAATGTAAGTTTAAATACGTTGGTCTACTGGCTTTCAGGAATACCAGAATACACGGCCAGTAGAGGCTTTTTTCATTGAACAGAAATTGGTGACCCGCAAGGCTAACTCTCATGATATTGTCACGCGGAAAATGCCATTTTTGTTGCTTTATTCGGCTTCATTATAATTATGTTAGTTTTTCAGTCGACAATTAAGGCACCCTTGTTTCGAAATATATGCAAATTTGGACTCTGGCTACTTGTGTTTCAGTACAGTGCATGTACAACATAGGCAACGCAGTTTTTTTTTTCTGTCAGATTAAAACATGACCTGCTTGTTTATTCACGTAAATTCGCCGAAAACGCACCAACTGTTTCAAAAAACATATACAAGGCTGCGAACACGAGGGTTGAGCCACTTAGCGAGTGGAAATAGCATTCAAAATAAAAATTTACTGAGACAATACAATGTTCTGCATTTTCGTTTTGTTTTTCACGTCCATCTCACCAATGTTGAGAAATTTTGCAGCATCTGCATAGACTTAAAGTATTTATCTAAGAACAATGGACATTTGAAAGTCTCAATTTAATTAGTTGGGCTAATTGTGCGATAAACTACGGCAGAACATTCAACTCGCTTGAAGATATAACGAAAAGAAAATAATGAAAACCAGTAGTGAGTTGCCCTATGCTTTAACCCACAAAAAGGTTGTAAATGAATTTTTCAGAATTTATTTGCTACAATTTTATCTAAGTACTCTAAGAACTTCTTGAAAACTTATTTATTTTTGTTTTTCATTAAAATTATCACGCCGGAAATCTACATATTTTTGTGCAGAAACAAAATATTGCAGCCTACTCTGCCTCTAGGCACGTCTTCCACTCTAGAAAAATGTAACGACTTGTGCCGAAATTTATCTCATTGACTCCCGTTAAGGATACCTTGGATACGTGGGATCAATCCAATAGTTTCCAATTTTTTAGCGCGATTGCAATGCATATATTTTTCTAACTCTTCGTCAGTTTGATTTGACTCTGTGATGTCTAGCAACTCATGAAGTTTGCCTTTCTCCGCTATTCCCACCGATCCCAATGCGCATCCCCTTGTTGATAGGCGGCGCCGCTGTAAAAATAATCACACCGCTACCTCCATCAAACTTCGGGTCGTCCGTCACGCGCCTGAGCACGATCACCTCTTGGAATTTGAGGCGTTAATAAGCTGGGAACAATGTGGACCAGAATTTCTTAGTGTCGCGAAGACGAAAGAATTCCGGCAGAACCCATGTTAAGATGACTATCGAAGTTAATGCGATTAACGTTCACACAATGTAGCGAATAAGAAGCGACACACCATGTTAGCTAAGACACCTTTGTTTAGAATCCGTAGTGTTTCTCCGGACTTTTCAAGTAATTCGGCTTATGCGGCCATACACTGTCTCCCTGGTTGACCCGCTTTGTTAGGACCATCGCTCGCCAATGTTATCTCACGACGAATTGCGACGGAATTACAATGCCATGACGACGGTGGCCATATCTCGATTGATTGACGATAGCACAATAATATCGGAATGAATTAGAAATTATGCTGATGGAACGTAAGGTGGTGTGACGGCCACAGCATTTAGTAATTGTTAGCCAACTAGACACGCTTCCGAATAACATCCCTGCCTTCTCCCTTTCTTTTCTGTTCTTCCTTCCCAAGCCGCTTTACAAGCATAACCTCTGCCGTTCTGAGTACGCTGGTGCTGTAGCTCATTAAACTACGATCGGACGCTTACAAACATAACTTACCCACAAATCTATTATTCAAGCTGAAACTTAAGGGAAACATTGAGCTTGGGGGATCCTAACGAAATACATGGAAAATCGGCAATAGTTTCTCAGAGCAACCACTGCACCAAATGTGATGAGTTATGTTGAATTTAGAAAAAAAAAGTTAAAGTGTAGTGATTTCAGAAAGGGATCATTTATTTAGGCTGTCTACGTTCTTACGTAAAATTTTGCAAAATTTCGAAAAAGAAAACTTGACGTATAGAACAATGTACCTGAGCTGCTAAAACAATCATATATCATACACCATCCTGAAATATACCACTAAGTTGTGAATGTTGCATTTGCGAAACCCTTACAAGCATTATAAGAAATTCTTTCAGTTTTAAGGTATAGCAAGAAAAAATTTCCTTTTAATGCTCCAAAGAGTGCAGTTTATAGAAATGCCATATCTGTTTTAAATGGCTGAGTTGCGGATTTATAAACTTCATGCTTCTATTTTTTTCCAAATTTACGAACATCCTGCAATTCTTGGAGCCCGACCACTAAATAAACAAAAATTATATCTGCTGCAGTCTCTGCAATTTACCTTTCTCTCTTAAATGCAACACAGTTCATTCAAATTGGTTCAGCGGTTTTCTCATAAAAGCATTCCTGCGTTTTACATGTATTGGAGTATCCGTCAGCGAAGATAGGCCGGAGCTAAGGCTCCCTCCTAAACAATGCATCCCGCCGGTTCTATAGGAAACCCATGAAACAGAACCCTTATGTATACGCAATACCGTGGCCACAGTGATGCACAAATAAGAAGTCCGCTCAAGAATATATATATATATATATATATATATATATATATATATATATATATATATTCAACGGAAGCTTCGCGGGAGCCGTTATCTCGGCCAGACATCTCTCCGGAATGCCGATGAGCTGTCTGGCCAGGTGTCTAGCAAAACCGTCGATTCATTTTCAGTAGAGCAAGTAGCTGACCTAAAGCCCCTATATTTATAAATATAGGGGCTTTAAGCTGACCGTCTTCGAGATAACGCTGATACACAAGCGCGCTCGTTTCCAAGTGCCGAGGTGAAGCGACAGCTTCAGGGTGTTTCTTTTCATTGTGCTGTCTTTAGTTGTGCGTCATAGCATATGTCATAGGGGCAGTTTCGAATTCTTTAAGGTCGATACACCACGTGGTGGCGAGAACAGGAAACTGTACGAAATGTCCCTAATTCCTGGCTATGAAGAGCCTCCTCGCTATCACATTGTCCAGACAAGGTGTCGTCGGCGCATCCGATTCGGAAAGCAAAATACTTCGTAAAAGCCACTCCTAGTCATATTCCACAAAACAGGGCAGCCTCGCGTTGGCAGAGTCCAGCTGCGATACGAAGACGGAGAGAAGAGTGTAAGTGGTGCAGCCGGTTGCCTTTTAAACTTCGGGTGCTCCACGTGGAGAACATGAATCCCGTGTGAGCATTCGAAGTTTTCTAGCGGCATCTGTCCTTGATAACGGTAGCGACTCCTCTTTTCTGCCTAGAAGAGCCGACTAACCAGCGTTTTTGGCGTGTACGTTACCTATCACGCCACAGTGACTGTGAAGCCACTGAAATGTCACGTGGTATCCTTTCTCCGCCAGGGTACAGATTAGTTCTCAAATCTCGAATACCAGTTGTTCGTGTGGTCCGCGCCGTGGTGTCGTAGCCAAGAATGCAGCGCGGCCGTCGAGTCGCTGAATATTGACCATCTTCGAGGTTGTTCTTGGCTGAAGAGATGAAGTGCAGCGCGAATAGCTGCAAGTTCCGCAGCCGTCGATGTAGCTGGATGACACGTCGTGAAACTAATGGGGGTGGCTCTCGCTGGGAAAACCACGGATCGAAAGGAACACTAGAGAGTTGCTGATCCATCATTATAAATATGTACGTGGTCGGCGCACCTCTCGTTCAAAAGGAGTAGAGATAGTTGTGTTAGAGCAGGTGATGACAGCTCACATTTTTTTCTGGTTTCTGGTATGGTGAGATGCACTACAGGCCGAGCCAAACACCGTGGAGAAATCGGCGGCTTAGTGACGAGGTTGAAGCCTGATGGAATGCGCATGTGATAAACCTAAATTGTAACACAAAATGCGCCATATAGCCTTTCTGACGGTAGGGTCGCAAGATGACGCCAACGGCCTCGGGCAAAGTGCCTAATGTGCATTCTCAGCAATTCTACCGCAATGTGTGTTTGCATTGGCTGGTCCCGGGTGATTGCAATTGTCGCCAATGTTGATCCGCATTTTGGCAGACCAAGACAAACTCCGAAAGCCCGAGCTTGAATAGCCTGTCGAGCACGAAGATTTGTCCTGCAAGTGTTGGTCAGTGCGGGTAAACTGTATCTCAAAAAGCCCAGAAAAAGTACCCTGTACAATTCCAACATTGAATGCACTGATATTCCCCAAGTTATGAGAGATCTCCATCAATGATTGCCTTTAGTGTAGAAACTGCTGATAACATTACCCTGCTTATTTTTCATGGCATGCATCTTACCCTTTCCCATGTCAAGTTTCCTTCTTACTGACTTCATGCTGCACCCATATTTTATTGCTTCCACAGCCTTTCCGTCATTATAATTTCGAATATCACTTACTTTCTTCTTGTTTATCGCCTTTGACGGTTCAGCGAATTCTATATGATGTGTCGAGTTAGCCACTTTCACAATATTTTATGACCAGTTAAATAAGTTATATGTATAAAGAAACTTGACGAGCATGGACGTTCGGCCTTGTTGGTGTGACATACTTGGATGCGCATAGATGACGTGGACGTGAAGGAAACAAACAAGTGCTAAAGAAACACATAAAGAAACACATTGCGAAAGATAAGGCTTTTATAATATTTCAAATAAATATCTCGATGCGAAATAATTGCGAAAAGCAAGCTGTATAACCGAGGAATCTGAACAAAAGGCAAGAAATGAAATGTTGTCTGAGTTTCTACCAGCAAATGTAATCCAGTGGAGTATTTCATTAAAACGATATAGGGGGGGGGGGGGACAGCTCTCAGCTTTCAGCCATTGGTAAGAAAATTCGGCAATTACTACGCAGGGGAAGCGGCATCACATTTCGTGCCGACAGCATAACACCCTAAAGCGTGTCACAAAAAAGGAACCGAGGCATCATCTGGCGTACATAAATTTTTATAGATTTCTAGGCTGACCAGAAAGCTTGTTTTGATTACGCGATGAGGGTGTGTGTTTACTATTCATTAACAAATCATTTATGCCGGCTCTGACATTGACCATGTATTGGCCACATAGGGAATTGTTCTCGTCTGACGGGACAAAAAAAAGTTTGACGAAAAAACTAGGTCTTTTCAGAGAGTTCTCTAACTTTCCGCTCACGTTCCTTTGGCTTCCCGGATTTTATGATGCAACTAATTTCTCATTCGTCAAAGTGACCGGTTCTTTGACAAAAGGTCCAGACGGGTGGCCGTAACCTGACACAAAACAAGCGAGTTCATTCAGGAAGGTCCAAAAGCGGTGCCTAAAACGAGAATCGCCATTTTTTTATCCTATTCGCACGTTTTTGCGAGTGCGCGAATCAGCCGCGGACACGGGAACAAAACCGCCTTTAGGAACGACTTTTTTGCAATCTGAAACAACTGCAAACAGGCAGAACAGGGAACCAGCCACCGGAACTCCATTGGAGCCATACGCCACACGTCACGGAAGCAGGCCGACAGAAACCGGACACTACTGCGCCGACTGACAAGCCGACTGGGCAACGCGTTTTTCCATTGTCAGCAGCTTATGACAGCGTCGCTCAGCGTCGAATGGCCAACACGGAGCCTGAATTGGTGAGCGAACATTTTAAGACACAAATACACAGCAGCCGTCGAGCCTAAATAGGTATTGTTCCGCCCATCAACTTGAACAACCCCGGGGAATTTTAAATCGGTGCTTTTGTTGCTCTCTTTCGATTTCCAGTCAGCCCCCTACCATTTTCAGGGACACATTTGTTGCCTCTTTTTTTTCTTTTCGAGAATCCGAAGTACACGAGAATTTCAACTTCAACGGAGCCACCTTTAGATGAAAACAAAAACGAGCAAATTATGAGGCTCTTGTACTAATGTGAAGATAATAGTATCAAAGACAGAAAGGTTGCATAGAAAGGCGGGAAGTTAAACAAAGGTAATTCTGGTTCGCTATAACCGAAACTGCAATAGGCAAGCGCCTGCGAGCGCTGTGGTGGGAATACTTCGAGATCGGCTACGACCATGTCCTCAAAGATCATGACCTGCCATGTTTTGTCTGATTTTTCTTCTTCTTCTTCAACCTCCAGCTCTTCATCTACTTGTTTTAGTTCATTCATCAGCGTACCTTGGTGGATGACGCATGCAACTGCGACAGCATTTGGGTTTCGCTATTTGATGTTTGTTGTACGTTAGAGTAGGTGGCGTACTGTCACGCACCATGGGCACTGGCGTGAGTACGCAAGTGCCCACAATAAAGTGTAGAGAGACAATCAGTCTCCGCAGTGCTCGACCAGTTGGACTACCGGCCTCTGTTGTAGGAAGAAAGAGTTTACAGCCTCGATGGGACGTATCATCACATAAGAAGGTCGTGGAAGCGTTACTGCGCTTCTTGCGATCCACTGGCCTGTGTGAACGCCTCTGATAGGGACCCCTTTCCTGTGTTTTTTTCTATTTCTGTCTCTTCGCTTTCTTCCAACCATTATATCCCCCACTCCAGTGCAGGGTAGCCAACCAGAACCTCTAGTCTGGTTAACATCCCGATCTTTCGTCTATTTCTGTTTATCTCTCTCTCTTTATCACTCTGTCTCGTGTTTGTTCCTTCGAAACAAAATCACAAGAACTGCTTTCTTTATACCTCTTCTGTAATGTGGTATACGGCACATCTACTGGTGCACGACTGCACGTGGCGCTAACAGCTTCAGGAGGGGTTAACTTGGCATTCTTCCAGCACGCCTGCTGCATAAGGTTCCGCAAACACATGTACAAGCTTAATAAGCTAAGAAACTTGTCATGTAAACGCCCCCACTGTTAGAAGCACATTGATTCCCAACAACTCTGCTGCATTGGGACCAGGCAGAGAGACCATGGCAGGGGAAGTCGACAAGGAAAACGGGCAAAGCAAATCAGGAGTCATGTACGTACGCGTAATGCTCGTCACGGTAGAACGTAACGTCGCGGCGTATTTCCGTCTAAAGTTTTAAAAAAATCACTATTATGAAGAAAAGAATTATCGATTCAACCCGTCTTACATCAGAAAATTGCCAAGGAAAGGATCTCTTCACACAAGTCAAAGAGATTTAAACAAACAAATATAACAGAGCATTTTCCAATGCATACCTTCCATCTTCCTCTCGTCTCTACCACTTTCATGTCTTCATATAAATTTACAGCAAAGGAGAGCTGGCAGCTCTACACATCACTAGGCTAAGTGCCTGCGCATATGAGCGCAACGGTTTTGACTCGCTCAGTTTTTCTTCCTGGACACTCCGCAGTTTTTCTTCCGGTCACTCCGCCCCACAAGGAATTCTTCCCCCTCCCTTTCCTCCCGCCCACCTCTCTCCTCTCGAAGTGCGGTTCCTCAATATCTTTCCTTATGTCATCAATAGCCAGGAGAGTTGGAATATTTCAGCAGGCACGTGTAATGAGCTGTATTATTTGTGCATCCCTTCCGTCGGTATACCACAGAGAAACATGTCAGACCACGCGTGGTGGTCCGATGTACGGCGGCGTAAACATTATTTGGAGTGCGCTGGTCCAGTGCAAGTCAGGCAGTTAAGGTAAACAATTTTAATATCACGTCGCGCACATAGTTCTTGTACCGCAGGCCTATGCATCGTACGCCTTTCTGTTTTGTTTCAATGACAAACCGCAGCCTGCCGCAATAACATACAGAACAAAGTTCCAGTGAAATTATAAAATTTGCGACCACTATCTTTTTTGGTAGAAACGCACAACTATCTTGGCTTTGTCTACGGTGGCTAAAAGCCCGCATGAGGGCTCCGAATGTAGGAAAGTTGATTTAGGCATCCGAATCGAAATCTCGTTTGTCCTCCTTTTAGCAGCTTGTGCGGAAGTTTCCTTCTGGTGGAACGTTTTCCCCGCCCACAGCTGTGAGTGGAAGAAAACGAGTAAATGTATTGCGTGAAATTTTGCACCCACTACTTTTTAAGTCTGGATTCCCTGTAGGCTCCGAAGTTATCAGGGAAACATGTTTTCTACTTGCAAGCCAAATGTTTAAATCTTCAGTTTGCGTCCGTCGAAAGCAGTGACAAGAAAGTTATTTGCGGGTATTCAATTTATTTGCTTTCTTTCTGTTTTTATCCAAATGTTCACGTGCTCTGTCATGTTTCGTTGCGCGCTCTCGCTTTAGCGGATGGAAACGCGCCGCCGTCATTACCGGTGCGTGCTTGATTAATGAAGCGCCCACCAAACCTAGAGCACCTACACGTGTCGCTCATATTGTTGTGCCCAACCCGCGTGCTGGGCCGCGGCTTTTTTCACTTGTCATTTTGTTAGCATATTTTTCTCGCGAGACTTGCTTTCCACTTCCTGAAGTAAACGCACCACGCACTCCCCGCTTCCAGGCTTCATTTGTTGTAAGCAGCTTAGCGCAGCGTGGGTCGGATTGTTTGGCGAAACCGGCTTCCTTGGGGGCATGCCTGTTCGCGCTTCTCTCTTCACCTCGCCGCTAGAGGTGTAGGCGCAGAAACGAAACAACAAAGAATCCGCGGGCTCCTCATGCTCTCTCTCGGGTGAGTTGTAATATGATGATATATGGGGATTTGGATTGTTTTTTTTTTCTTGTGAATCAATGATCTCCCACCAGACATTCGCCAATAAATCAACCTGAAATTTTCTACGAGACATTCTGGGATACCTTTTTTCCACAGAATCTCAAAAGCAATTCATTCAGGTTATTTTCCAGCAAGTATTTCCTTGCAATAAGTATAAATACCAGTAACGAATGCCAGGGCCGTTTATGATAGTCACAGTCTATCGCACGCACAGCAGGCGGGGTCGAAATTGTTTTCCATGAACCGACAATTTATTTTATTTCCAGTAGCTGAAAACTGTGAGGGTCGTTGCTTGTCTCTTGATTTCGCCGCCTCCTTTCACCGGGCAATGCTTCAAATCTAGCTTCGTGCTTCTCCGGCGTCTCTCGCTGATGCCGATACCTATCAGCCACTACATGACAAAAAGCCTCGCATTCTTTCACCGCCGCGTTTTGTAAACGATGCATTTTATATGCCCGAGTGACTTCCAAGTGACTCGCGAGTTGCTCGGGCGTTTCGGGAGCCCGACATCAGCGCGCCGCTCCGGCTTGGCCACGCCGTCTTCCCGTTGAAGCAGTGGCCGCCTCTTTTTCAGACCTAATGGTCTTCTTGCGAGGGTGGTGTCGCACTGTCGCCTGCGCCTGCGCGCGCCAACTCCTGTACGGCAATGCGGCAATGCGCTTCTCCTCACTCATGGTCTATTTTTGCTCATCAATTCACCTTTGTTTTTTTAATGCGAGGCATTTCTCGGCGTACATTTGCCACTTTGACAGTATCTATCTATCTATCTATCTATCTATCTATCTATCTATCTATCTATCTATCTATCTATCTATCTATCTATCTATCTATCTATCTATCTATCTATCTATCTCGCCGCCTACGTCTTGGTGCTCTCATGGTTGTATCGTTAACTTGATGTATACCAAAATTGGCATACTATGACAGCAGTGTATGGCGAACATAAATGATAGGTCATGACATGAATGTCATGGCATCCGTGTCATGTAGGTCATAAAACAGCCGCCTAAAATGACATTGACTCACCGAAAAAAGATTAGCACTCAAAAACCACTCAAATTGGCTCTGACGTGGGTACTAAGTGAAGGAAACACTAAAGGATAACGGTAGAAGTCATAGTAATGAGCATCAATCTCAGCAACGAGCATCAGGACTCAGCAAAAATCACAATGACTCAGCGAAAAAAAGATTAACACTATGGAACCACTGAAATGGGTTCTGGCGTAAGTATAAATGAAGGAAACACTAAAGTATGGTGGTAGAAGTCATATTCATGGGCATGTCTCAGCAAAAATGACATTGACTCAGCAAAAAAGATTAACACCCAAAAACCACCGAAACGGGTTCGGACGTGAATACTAAGTGAAGGAAACACTAAAGGATGGTGGTCGAGGACATAGTCATGAGCATGACTCAGCAAAAATGACAATGACTCAGCGAAAAAATATTAACACTCAGAAACCACTAAAAAGGGTACTGACGTGGGTACTAAGTGAAGGAAACACTAAAGGATGGTAGTAGAAGTCATAGTCATGAGCATGACTCAGCAGAAATGACAATGACTCAGCGAAAAAAGATTACCACTCAAAAACCAATGGAATGGGTTCAGACGTGGTACTAAATGAAGGAAAAGGCTAAAGGTCAATGGTTGACGTCATAGTCATGAGCATGAGCAACTTTTGAACAACCCTCATAAACATTGTAGCCAATTCCCGTAAGATATAAATTCATATATCACATTCGTCCGCTTTAGATGATCTAATAGATGTCATTTACAGAAATTTAATATCTGTTTTTGTATAGAGTAACAAATATGTAATCACCGTGCTGCTATTTACTTAAAACTTACCACTTTTTAACAATTTCTGTTAAACATTAAGGCAGTAGGTCAAAATTCCGCTTACTACAGGCCCTAGAATTGAACCTTCTCTCTCAATTGCAACAATTATAATTAGATACGGTCAGAACGTTATCTCAGAAAAGCATTTTTGCATTTTACACGTATTTAAACAGGCGGCGTTGAAGTTCGGCCCGATCTAAAGCTTCCTCTAAGGTTACACACCTCGAAGCTGCTTCCAGTGGGAATATGGCTGAAGTGAGAAATGTTTTCGTGGGGGTTCAACTGCAGACTATAAACAGCCCGAGACTATGTAAAATTTGAACAAGGAATAAATTTTTCCTTGAAGAAAAACCCTTCCTGCTCGGAGTACGACTTATTCGTGCAGCTTGATCTACATTCGCGGTGCCAATCTCGCATGATAGAAATGCTGCTCCTCCTTGTGCTCAGTATACTGTTACGGATGGAATTAACACAAGTAACACAAGATGGAGTTCAGGATATATGAGTGCCAGCAAAATTAGTTCTACTTGTGTTTTATTTATTTGTGTTTTGAATTGTTCCAGCATTTTCATTAATGTATACTACCCACTTTCTCCTCAACTTTTTTTTTATTCAAGCCTGCCTATTCTCAACATTTATTCAGATTTTTGTATGTTTTTAGCATACTTCCTGCTTAATATTTCCTGTTTTGTGCTACCCGATAATTGGCCCATCACCTAGAGAGGATATGCGCCATTGCCACATAAGGATCAACATCGACTTCTACATGTTATATGTCGCTACAGAGCATGTGTATTGAAATGATGTGAGCGCCAGTGCTTTCCTACCCGTAGCATGGCTATGGAAGCGGGGAGATTTGAACAATGCAGCTATTCAAAGAAAAAATCGGGAGCTTGCTGAAGGTGGCACTGGAATAATTTAAGCGCGAGCAACAGAGTAGGCGAGACATGTGGATTTGACGGCAAGGAGGGCTTTTGATGTCAGCCACGGAGTGTAGGGTCGGTCAGAAATAACCGTTTTTCAGAATGAGACGACCATGCTCAGGGAACAAAGGGACGTCTGGGAAGAAGAGAGGATACAGTGCAAAGACGCGATGCGCTGCTCATAGTGTCTGAATATATGATTAGTATATATCTCTCTGGCAGGACAGCCTGCAAGGAGAAACAAGGCGTACGTGATCCGGTCCCTGTGGCTTCCGACGAGCGCTGTATTGACAATTTCTACATCAAGCGCCAGTGGTAGAGACTTGGATGTCAGTGAAAAACAAGGAAAGGACAGAGACAAACAGAACAAATACAGGGGAATGAACGAGAAAGCACCTCCAGGTGTTCCATTCAAAGTGGGCCGGGCTTGGCCAGTAGCGCACCCAGGATCTGCTGTGCCGGGGGGGGGGGGGGGTAAATTTGTGGATGTGTGGGGGGGGGGGAGCAAGCAATTTACATAATATGCAATTTCCTTGCTTTAGCCAGATGGATCCAACAGCAAATGTACTGCCTAATAATTATAAAAATGACACCAAGGATGATGACGATGTTTAGTTTTTCAACGTTTTACTCAAAGTAATTTAAGAGTGAATGCATAAATACAAAAAGTAATTTAAGAGTGAATGCATAAATACAAAAGAGTGATAGAGTGTTTATGTTAATCAGGCAAATTCGACCTCAAGCCACCTCCTGAATTGTAATGCCAATGTGAACAGAGCGCTGAAGGTACACGTTGGACTGGTGCGGCTGGACGCGTGGGGGGGGAGGGGGGGGTTGACTTGGCCTCAGGGTGGGAGGGGGGTTACAACACCTGAACCCCCCGTCGGTGCGCCACTGGGCTTGGCAGATAGGCGTGTATGGAAGGCGCATAAAACCCGAACACCGGCGTCAGTACGACTTTACCGCGACAAGAATCTCACAGGCGCGCCGAACTTTCCGGACAAGCCAGCGTCGCTAGAGAAACCTCTACATTTCACGACGATGATAACCCTAGTAGAAATCGCCGGGCTACGTTTCACCTAAGATGCCTGGGTTCTAAAGCTAGTACGCAGCGCGCACACAGAAACCGCGCGCTTGCACTTGGCGTCAGCATCGGTATCTCTGATTTCAGGCCAGAAACACCTAAACAGGCCATAGGACAAGGCAGGACCACAAAATGTTCGCCTTCTAACGCGCACGTCAAGCATCATCAATCACGTTTTTTGTCTGCTGCGTCTGCGACCATCCCGGCATCGCAAAGAGCTACTTTGCCAGTTCACTGATGAGAGAACAAGGAGGCGACAATGAAAAGACGGGACTCTAGCCCGTTGACGACGAGTAGATGATGTCGGAGGGCAGTGAGATGCCCATGCAGAGGTCTTCCAGGAAATAAACATCTTCGAGAAACGGGTCATATAGAAGGCGCATCTCAAAGGAAAACTGAGGAAGGCATTGTCTCTGATAGAATGTCAGCGAAACACGTCATCATGCAACAAGTATGTGGCGTGAGAGAGAGAAAACAAAGAGGGAAAATGCAGGCAGGTCAACCAGACGAGCGTTCGGGTTGCTACTCTATACACTGGCTGTAAGTGAAAGGAAAATATAAAGAGGAAAAGAGGTAGAGGGAGATAATGATCACTGTTTGCACGTGGGATGATTCAAAGGAGCAGGAAGCGACCATTCCAAAGTCCGGAGCTTGCTAAAGCGCAACGATAACGATTATTTTTTTTCTTTATTAAGAAAGTAATCCAGTGGGGCTTTTTAAGACGAGGACACAGAAATACATGACTGGACGATGATCCTGTCATGTCTTTCTGTGTCCTCATCCTAAAAAGTAGCGCTGGATTACATTCTTAAGAAACAAGAAATAATGCATCCCGAACTATAGCCCCGCAACGTGTTTTGTTCAACCAGAGCGAGATGGCCAGAACATTTACCAGCTTTCCACTCATGATATACATACAGGATGGCCTACATCTTGTGTAGCAAGCCTTTCGGCTTGGGAAAGAATAATCACCGCTTCTGATGCTGCGCTACATGAAACATGTTTCTCCATCAGGCACTTTCGTGCATGCGCTAGTCTAAGAGTCTCATACCGGTGTTTGCTTACCGGGATGACCAGCCGGAGAAGAGAGGGAAAAAGAGGTCGAGGGTGATCGTATGTTACAAGTGCAAGCAATGCAATATAAAGGGAAACGATATATAGACGAAAGCGCAGGACGAGGAGGACTAAGCGAGAGTTCAGAAAACACGGCTTCAAGGCATGTGTATTAAAGCAGCGTGGCAACAAATGGTGTCGTCCCTCGTAGCAATATGTTTCGAGCTTTCATTCTCAATTTCTTGCAAACATGCTTTCTTTTGTGTGTGCGACTGCCTTTGTTGCGATGTTATTGCCATTTGTATTTACGATTAGAAGACTCCCGCATAATAGAAAAAGCCCAGCATAGATTTGTGTCCCTATATCTGCTACGCCGACGGTTCGAGGTTGTGCCTAATTTGTTGCCCTTCTTTTTTGTGTTTGCATGACATGTGCCTACGTTTTCTTACGCTGCTGTATTAGGTTCTGTGCTGCTGCACCTAATATTACGATTTCTATAGATTCTAATGCACAGTTTCAGTGAGGTCCTATGTTGATCTTGGCAATGTATATTCGTGTGCCGGTTATGGTCACGTACTCAAGCAGTTTTGTAGGGGATATGCATCCCTTCTTTCTCTTTCTTCATTCCTTATGTCCTTCCCTCAGCGCAGGCTAACACGCCAGAAGTGCGTATAGTTACCCTCCCTGTCTTTATTTCGTGTTTTCTCTCTCTTACTAAGACATCGGGAAAATATAGATGTGTAGCAAGAACAAGCCGAGAGCTATAAGTCAAGTGTCTGAGTCAAGTGTCTGTGTGTGTGCTCGTGTATAGCTGCATGAATTTTAATTTAACGAGGGTTTCATTGGTTTGATGGCAGACTTTCGGGCTATATGTTGCAGACTAACTGTAATATTGTGGCGGTCGATCAATAGATGTCTTGGCCGCCCAGCACACTTTTTACTGCTTTACGATTGGAGAGATATCACACTACGGCTCATTTAGCTTCTAGACCGCGCATAAAACGAAGCTTCATCATATGACAAAGCCACCCAACTCTGCATCGATTTTCCGGCAGACGCCGCGGATCAAGTTCAGTAATCCACTGCGCTCCGGTTTTCAACTTTTATGCCATGTCTCTAGAACATTGGATGTCTGCGTACAGGGTGCACAGCAAGGCAACCATCGGTATACGGCGCCCGTAGCTTTCTTATTAAGCCTGGACTGAATTTATTGCTTGCTATTTAACAATCTTGAGTTGATGTGCGGCCGCCAGAACTTGGGTCTTATTATTTTTTAATAAGACAGCTGTCATTCTATAATCACAATTTCAGCTGCTGAAATCGTACTGATAAGCTCACCTATCGAATACTGTCAATTTCATTACGTTACCCTGAGACTCGTTCATATGCTGATAAACTGAGACGCCAAACTGATAGACCCTGGCTTGAGTGACAACGAAACTCGCGCTATGGAAAGAAGGCGATGGAGGCAAGCCGGGATGAGAGAACAGCTGGGAAAGTCGGCCGCGTGCATGCGTCTTAGCATGGTATTGCAGAGGCTTAGCCGAGATGCTAGGAAACCATCGTTTCACAATGTCTCGAGCCGCTTTTATCTCGCTGTTATAGCAAAGTTTATTACGAAGAAACGAAGCCCGACTAGCCGATCGCGAAAGAAAAACAGAGGAACACCATGCGAAGAGAAATAAGAAAAAAAACTCTATAAGAAT
This sequence comes from Dermacentor silvarum, assembly GCF_013339745.2. NCBI lineage: Eukaryota > Metazoa > Arthropoda > Arachnida > Ixodida > Ixodidae > Dermacentor > Dermacentor silvarum. Next base: position 148,761,439 of record NC_051154.1, read on the forward strand.
TGTGCAGCCCGTATCCCGGCTCTTATTCTCTCTATATAATTTAGTTTTTGCGCAAGCTTGTTCCGGCATGGCGCGTATCATCTTTCCTTGCGAAATGGTCGCAACCAGAGGAACTATGACGCACAGGTATGACGCATCGCATGGCGTGAGCGTCACCTCGGACGCTTTACTTATTTATCTTAATACTCAGAACGTCCGAGGTAAGTGATGGAACAAGCCTGACAATAAAAAGACCGAAAGACAGTCATCTGAATTGTGACAATCTATATTTTCTTTTAACAGGAATAGCAGCCGGACTACCTGTCTCAATCTGTCCGCGCCACTAGCTTGTAGGTTTTCTTGCTCTATACACTATGCGACATCAATAAGTTACAAAATGTTTTGTTCTAAAATGTTGAATTCGTAACATCAGCAGACGTATAAAGCGGGTAGGTTTAATGCCATCTGTGACATTTTTACTTGCGGCAAAAGTGCTCTCCGTGAGCATATTAGATTAAGGTCCAGTAACCATCTTAAGTTCCTATCCAAATTTGGCAGATAGTCCTGGTTTTCCCTCGAAGCCCCATCATCCCTTTTTATTGTAGATGGATTGAGACCCTGCCTACGCGTAGTACATCTAGTAGCTTTTCTATTCCTTGTTTTCTTTTCTTGCTTTACATTGTACTCTGACTTCAATGCTATAAAGGATAAGTAGCTTTTCTTGCGTTTTCTTTTCTTTTTGAAAATGCGCACGCGCAAACCCTTACGTCCTGACATAATTCAACCATTCTCGAGTTTTACGAACAGGCCAATCCCACATGTACGCAATCAATATGCGAGCGACGCCGGGCATAAAAATCGGCGCTGCGCGCAACCATACTTAACTTTGCCCACGTTATCTTGGAGGACTGCCTTCAGGCGACTTTATTGAAGCGAAACAAGCGTAATTTCTCGATGACGTTGTGGACCAGTGCTGGAACTCTACAATGGCTTTTTGTTTCTCCAAGTGGATCCTGTTTTTTTCTTGGCCTACCCGCAACTAATCAAAGAACCTCAGGCTAGTCAGCACAGGTAGACTACATTATGTTGCAAACCGAAACATGTCTCTGTAAATTTAGGGCGCGACGGGGATACAAAGAAAAAAAAAAAGCTGAAAATTAGGGATTCCCTAGTTTATACCCTTGTATGTTGCGCTACAGTTGGTCGCACCAGTGCCACCTTGGCCTGCGAATCTCATACAGACTGTAGACACTTTCTACCCAAGTTAGCACATTAGAGCGCAGTTTATTTGCACACGAATGGTTTGCCATCGCAGACTGCCTTAAGCAAATTTCAGTTTATTTGAAGCGTTCTCCTGTGTGTCGTCTCGCTAAATAACGCCGCAAGGACGCTGGTGGGGCAAGAAAACAACCACCGTTTGAGGTTAAAGTAATTACCGATAGAAATTTTCTTCTCAGTTTCAGCTTCAGAACTTTTGTAAAAATAGGTTGAATTACTTTCTGGTATTCAGACGAATTATTTCAATTACAGTGCCGTGGTGTATTAGCGTGGCAAATCATGGAAGGACAAACATGCCTTCTGGGTAATCAACAACCCATTTAAAAGTAGAATAAAGCAGTCGCTGAAAGTAACTGAAGAACTAGCCGGCTGGTTAGTTATTCAGCTAGCTTTCTGATAACATCAATACGTTGCTTATTGGCACGTGGTAATAAAAGCAGCCACTTTCGAACTTCGGTAAGTACGCTCCGGCGGTATTTCAGTTAAATCGATTCAGTGCTGAGTTATCACTTGAGTTCAGGCTTGGTAAACGAACTTACCTTATAAGGAAGCCAAACTTCACACCTGGAAGTGGACAAATGTCTGACGACGGGGACACGGATCAGAGAGCTTACAGACGTCAGGCCCTAAGAGACAACGGATGATGTCACATTGTTGTGTGGGCAGACAGGTTGTATCAGTTTGGGGTGCAGCATTAGCGGAAGATGTCAGCAGTTCTCGTTGAAAGCTCACGGTACACAGTTTGTAAAAGTTTGTCAGAAGGCTCAGCCCAAAATTTGATCGGCATACACAGGAATAATAAAAATGATACACAGGTGTACTTTACGCATCATTCACGAGACAAGAGCGAAATGTCAGTCCACTCTTTAGTGAAGCAAACCAAGAGGAAGGAAGAGCGCTGGCTTATGCAGGATACTTATAGTTCCGCAATCACGTGTTGTGTGTGCGCTTTGAAATATGATGACGTCGTAAATGCAGCTGCGAGGGAAAAAATTTACGCTTCTTCCGTCTCTGCGAGTGAGAAATAGGCGATGCCTATAATTTAGTCATTGGCAAGAGATTCAGCGACGCTCGCGGGTGCTGCTGTTGAACACCGATGGACGTCTCCACAGTTCTCAAAAACGAACACCAGTGTCACCAGTGCCTGCAATAGACTGGCGCAGATGCCGCTTCATACACTCGTCCCTTCGCTGTATCGTGTGCGCGCACGAGTCCGGCTGGGGTTCAAAACTTTCAAACTTTTGAAGAGGGCGAACAAAGTTGCGTGTCCTATATATCGACGAGCGCGACAGGTGGAAGAGAGACTACTGTAGCTCTCACAGTGACAGCAGTGTCTTTCACCCGAAGCCGCTGGCCCAGGTAGTCTGTCGAAGCAAGAGTCCAACCACGGCCCCGAAGAAACACGATCACGGAGTCGAAGCGCGAGTCGCTTTCCACCGAAGCTCGCGCTCCGAGTTCCCCAGGCGCGACTGAGGCGAGCTACGGCTCGCGCCGGCTCCTAACGGCGCGCGGGATGCTGCCGCTCGCGGCGATGGAGCGCATCCGGGTGGCGACGGTGTCGCCCCTATCGGACCCTTTCCTCCCCATTCCCCCTTGTTCCCGACTCCTCCTTCTCTGTCATCCCTGTTCCTCTCCTCTCGTTGCTCTCATCGTCAGCTAGCGCCCACTTGGCCCCCGCCGCCCGGAAAACGAGCGACGAGAGCTTGTGTGCAGTGAGGATGAGGCTGCACTCCAAATGGCTGCGTTAATGCGCAGAAAAATACGAATTTCGTCGAGTCTCGCTGTCATCTTCACGTGCCGAACTCCCTGTTCACTCTCCCTTTTTCTTTCTTTCTTTGCTTGAACCTGAGTGGTGACAAGGCCATCTAGCTGCAGTCGGTCCTGCGTGTCAGTCTGTTTAGCGCCTACGTCCTGGCTAGAAACTAAAGTCGCACGCGAACGTTACCTACGCGTGTTAGGTGACACGCGGCGATGGCTGGACAGTCTGGACCCAACCGAATGTTGCAAAATCTTGAACGCATCAATAATGATTGCTGAATGCCAGGTGCACTTTAAGGTAGCAGTTTGATTAAAGTAAAAGCGGGTACGTATTAACTGGTTATAGCATTAGTCGGGCTCGCAGGATTTCGCCCCTAACAATTAAGTTTTCGTGTTTTCCAGTTCTCCCCTCTTGTGTCCGTGTCTGCACGCCTTGCTTTTGCATTATGAAACCTTGCCAACTAGTTCAGCTTTCTGTCGTTCTAAACAATTAAGAGTATAGATGGCATTGTTCTTTTATTTAAACAGAGGAAGGGGAGAAGGCAAGACGCAAACTATCGCGTAGATTACGACAACAACACGAATATCCACCCGTGAAAGCTTCCTGGGTACGAAGTCTTCACGGGTGGATATTAAAAGCAAATATCCAATAGTGTCGTTTCTTAGGAGCCGCAAGAGCCTTTTTGTGCACAGCGAATGCACTCCACACAAATACAAACTTCTTGTATCCATAAACCGCGATCGCAGGGCTCTTGAATGAGCAGCTTTCTCGTTCACTGGTTGGTGGTGCAGCCAAAGACGACAGAGTGCCGCCGGATGCATAACCTTTGTACATCCCGCTCAGGACGTGCGGTAAGAACACGTATAAAGCAAACAGCTTTATTTATTTATTTATTTATTTATTTATTTATTTATTTATTTATTTATTTATTTATTTATTTATTTATTTATTTATTTATTTATTTTGCGACGAGGTTTATTGTCGTTGATAACGTTGTAAGAACGCTAGGTACTGGTAGGCACTGCAAGGACTGTTTGTAGCACGGGGTTCTCTCGCGATCACGGCACGGTCCTTCGTCTTCCTCCTCAGTCGGCACATACCCAGGGGCGCCTCTGCTTCATTACAATGCCCCGGGAGCGAAGCATAGCCACCCGTGCGACTCAGGGCGCAGAGAAGATGAGTGGGTCGTAATACGGTTTCAGGCGGTTGACATGTACTGTCTCTCGCCCGCGACGACGCAGGTCTGGTGACACTGTGAGCGGCTCAACGATGTTGTTGACCGGTGAAGTGGCATTGATGATACGGTACGGACCGTGATAACGCGCCAGGAGTTTGGAAGAGAGGCCAGGAATATGGGCTGGTATCCAAAGCCAAACAAGTGAACCGGGAGCAAAGCTGGGTGGTGGTTGATGAGTATCGTCATGTCGTGTCTTTTGACGTTCTTGAGTCTCGCTAGTGAGAGAACGTGCCAGCTGACGGCAATCTTCAGCATACTTGGCGACTTCGGAAAGCGGAGTGTACTCTGCGGCGTCAGGTTGGTACGGCAGTATGGTGTCCAAAGGGCAGGAAGGCTCTCGGCCATACACAAGGAAAAACGGGGAAAAGCCGGTAGTCGCTTGCGTCGCGGTGTTGTATGCGAACGTGACAAAGGGGAGTACGGTGTCCCAGTTGGAGTGGTCGGATGAAATATACATCCGCAACATGTCGCCAAGTGTGCGATTGAACCGTTCGGTCAGGCCGTTGGTTTGGGGATGGTATGCGGTCGATTTTCGGTGAATGATCCCTTGCGCCCTTGCGGTGAGCCCTTGCGCTGAGCAAACACATCGGACGGCGTGAACACTAGAGTGGCATCAGAGTCGGCAGCAGACGACAGGACAACAGCCAGCGACGACTCAGGGGGTATGGTTGTGTCGGCATCGACAATGAGTTTATCGGCAACGCGAGGAGAGCCGGTCAGCAGTGATTCACATAGTGGTCAAAGAGAAACTTCTGCGCGCGAACAGTCAATGACAGCATGATGACGTGACAGAAAATCCCAACCAAGGATGAGGTCGTGAGAGCACGATGGTAGCACGAAACACTCGATTATGTACAGAACGTCGTTGATGACAACACGGGCCGTGCATACAGCTGATGGGTGAATTCGCTACGCGCTGGCAGTGGCGAGCACAAGGCCAGAGGGAGCTGTAGTCACTTTTCGGAGTTTGCGACGAAGGTTCTCGTGAATGACGGAAACGGCGGCTCCGGTATCGACTAGCGCAACTGCGGGTACTCCCTCGACAAAAACGGTAATAACATTTTGCGGCGAAGATGGAGGTCTTGAGAACGTCGACGTATTAGCAGTTCTTGCCTCAGGAACTGCACCAGTCAGTTTCCCGCTTCAGTGGAAGCTCGACGACGCAGCGGCGAAATCGAACGCCGACGAGGGGAAGGGGAACGACGAGTTTCTGATCGGCGATCAGTTTCTAGACGTCTCGGTGAAAATGGAGACGCGGCGGCGTATTGTGGTGCCTAGGTGGGCGTTTCAAAGGTGGTAGGCGTTGTTGGGGCGCGGCGGCGGCAGAAGCGCGCCACATGGCCAGCAATGCCGCAGGCGAAGCAGATAGGCCGGTTGTCTTCAGTGCGCCACGTCGAGGTTGGACGAAAATACTGCGGTGACGGTCGGGCAACTGGAAATGAAGCCGGATGCATGGGCGATGAAAAGGAAGCTGGCGGCGGAGGAGGCCGTGCAACCACGGCTGCGTAACTGAGCGGCAACGACGTAGGGTGGGTGGGAAAGTTGGCATATGGCTGCGGCACACTCATAGGATTGGGCGGGGAGGTTGGAGGAGCTGCAGGAAGCGCTTCCGATATCTGATTACGGATGGCTTGCTGTAGCGTCGGAGTCAAAGCTGCCGAAGGTGAGTCGCTGTGAGGCAGCAGCGATAGCTGCCTGGTCACCTCTTCACGAATAAAATCTTTTATATGTTGCGATAGGGTCGAGTTGGGTAGAAGGTCGGCAGAAACCGCAACGCTCGAGACGGAATCGGTGAGCTGAATGTTTTGGCGAGCGATGGAACGTTGGCGGCGCAGCTCGTCAAAGCTCTGACATAGGTTAGTGAGGACTGATACGCTCGTTGGGCTTTTTGCCAGCAGCATCTGGAATGCGCCGCCCTCGATGCCCTTGAGGATATGCTTAATCTTGTCATCCTCTGACATGGTGGGATTTACCCGCTTGCACAAATCGAGAACATCCTCGATGTAGCTGGTGAATGTCTCTCCAGGCTGCTGTGCGCGCTGGCGCAGACGCTGTTCAGCGCGTAGCTTACGCACAGCGGGGCGATCAAACACTTCGGCAAAAAGGGTCTTAAATGCTGACCAGCTTGAAAAGTCTGATTCGTGGTTGAAGAACCACAGTTTGGCTACATCGGCGAGGTAGAAGGACACATAGGACAGCTTAGCCTGGTCGTCCCATTTGTTATGGGCACTTGCACGTTCGTACGATGAGAGCCAGGCTTCCACGTCGTGTTCGGCAGTCCCACTGAAAATGGGTGGATCGCGATGCAGAGGGACGCCGGCGCAGACGATAGTGGCAGCCGGTGGTGTAGGCAACGAAGTGGCTGGATCAGGCATAGTGCAGGGCGATCGTGTTGGTGTTGGCAGGGTTCGAGTGCGGACCTCCAGGACGAGGCGAAGGATGTCAGCAACCTCCACCAAATGCGACGAGGTTTATTGTCGTCGATAACGTTGTAAGAACGCTAGGTACTGGTAGGCACTGCAAGGACTGTTTGTAGCACGGGGTTCTCTCGCGATCACGGCACGGTCCTTCGTCTTCCTCCTCAGTCGGCACATACCCAGGGGCGCCTCTGCTTCATTACAATTTATTTATTTATTTATTTATTTATTTATTTATTTATTTATTTACTTATTACAATACCCTCAGGGCCTCCAGGGTGTTACAGAGGGGGTGCGTAGAAAAACAAAAAAGATTATACATACTAAAAGAGTACAAGCAAAAAGCAAAAATTATGATGCAGATGCTTGTTCAATGATATGCTTGGTAATTGCTATTTTGAAGGATGGCGTGTCTTCAACGCAGGCCATAAGGGGCGGAAGGTGGTACCACTCTGCGCTAGTCTTAGGTAAGACAGAATTGAAAAGCACATTCGTTTTGCAACTAGAAATGGGAACTTTATGCGGATGATCAACACGTGATGATATGTATGATGGGATTCAAGAAAAAAAATTCCTGTTTTAGTGCCTGGTTATGAAAGAATATGCTGTGGAAAAAACAAAGGCGTGAAGTTTCTCTACGAACAGCAAGATTAGTTAGACCAAGTTTTGATTTCATTAAAGAAACACTAGCCGTGCGAGAATAATTCGAAAGGATAAAGCAAGCTGACCGATTCTGAATCGCTTCTATAGCCTCAATTTAAGCGAGTTGTACGGGGTCCCATATGGATGATGCATATTCTAGCTTAGGCCTTATTAGTGTTTGATACAAAAGTAACTTCAGATAGGATGGAGCCTGAGAAAAGTTTCTGCGCATCTAGCCAAGGGCACGGTTCGCATTGTTAGTGACATGTTAGATGTGCATGCGCCAGGATAGGTTGCTAGTAATGGGAACACCCAGATATTTATAAGACAGGACATACTCTAGTGAAACTCCCTTAATCTTGTAATCAAACGTTTTGGACGGATTAGATTGGCGTAAGATGGACATAACTTCACACTTATACGGGTTAAGAACCATACACCATCGCTCACACCAATTAAATACGCTCTTAAGATCGTACTGAGGGACGCTACTATCGTTAGGGCCATTTATTGCATGGTCTATATATGCACGTAGCTAATTTATTGAGTATTGATCGACTATCGATTAGCTGTTGATTGACTATCGATTGCCTATCGATGACTGACTAAGCTTAAATAGTCCCAACCATACTTAGGTAGACTTAGCCAGGCTCAGCTTCGCTAATTCACAGGGGTATGTGCCATTACGCTTGGAACCTTTCTGCACTACCGCCAGGATTGGTCCACATTTCCTGTTTACGCGTCACGGACTTACGGCCAGCTTAAACAGCTCCGCTGTTAAAAATACATTAATTTACTATGTTTACAGGAACCTCCCTGAGAAGCGTGACGCCAATTTGTTCATTTTTAACGTGTTTTTATCCCTTGCAGCGTCGGCCATTTAGCATTTTTCGGTCACGCCGACGTTTTTTCACGTATTTCACATTTATATAAAAAAGAAAAATTATGGACGCTTTTCGTACTGTTTTAGTTTTTATTAGTTATTGCAGTTAGCACGAGTTAAGTAGTAGGCTTCGTTTGAGCGGTGAATTAAGTTCTATGCGTAAGTGTCAAATGACCAATTCAGCGAAATGCAGCTCCACTGACGTAAAACCTGGGGAGATGCGAAGCATGCAGTGATGCACCGCTAATGGGCTCATAGTGGCTTAAGCAATGGCTCATAACCCTGTAAGCGCGGCCTCCCCATTACGACGACCGAAGAGAAGTGAAATTCTACGCTGGAATGATGATTGGCAACGCAGCCAGCTGCGGAAGACTACGACGACAGCGAACGCGGGAGCAGTGGCACAAGCGCGTGCCGAGCGCGAGCATGAGCCACTTGCTTCACCGTGAAGACAACGACAGGAGACGCCGACACCCCGAGCGCATAGGGTGCTTCGCACATAAAAGCGGCTGTGGAGGAGTTTCAGAGCTCCCGCTTCAGACCCGTTAGTGGGGTTCAAACCGACGTAAATTCGTGAACATTTCTCTTACACTATTTTCATTTCCATGGCTTCGAGCTTAGCGTTACCAGGAACCGTGATGTCACAATGAACTGTGAAAGTTACCCGGACATCATGAAACTTAGCGTATAACTGATTAGCGCAAAAAGAAGAAACAATTGAAAAAGTGGGCTTCTGCTCGCCACACCTCGTAGTTCCGGGAAGCCCGCCTTATGTACTGATAACTGAAAAGGATGCTCTCATTGAGAACCCGTCAAAGAAGGACCTTCCGCATGTGTGCCTGCAACGCCTTGTGTTCCCAAAATGGTCAGTCATAGCCCGCAAAAAACTATCAAGTATTCGTGCATTCCTTAGAGAGACTAGTTTGATCGACATGTGGTCATACCGCAGTAATGTTGGAATAGATTCTCAGGCGGAGCAATTTTCGGCATCGAGGCTAAATCCGCCTGTTGCTACAACCCACCACCACCACCAACACCACAAGATTGTGGTTACTCAGTGCCGCGACGGTCGTGGTCTGGGCCCTCTCTGCAACGCACCGCTTGATTGTTGCTGGTGCGGGGGGAAGGTGCTCCCCAGAGGGCAAGTGAAAAGCTGGAAAATCCTCCGTAGGTGATTCTCTGGCATCAACGTCCGACGGGGCCATCGCTATCGAGCCATAGAACCACCGTTTACACTTCTCGACCAACATCTGGTGGACCTACTCCCGGCGCCCTTCACTCGGTAGCCATTTAGGATTAAACAACTAATTGTAATGGGTGCCAGCAGACGTTCATGTTACTTGGACAAGTGGTGTAATTTTTAACGTAATTTAATATAAAACTGCATATTATTCAACCGGAAAAATACTGTTCGTCTGTTACAATCTAAAAAATCTGTGTATATCAGCCACGTATATATATCAAACAGATAGAAACCTAAGCCTTTAATGGCCAGAAACATCTGTCTATGTCCGAGAAGCCGTAGAGTGCAATAAACAATGAATAATTGAGCAGTAGCTCTTACCGCCTATGAATTTCGCTTAAGAGCGCCTCTAGGACAGAGAGAGAAATTTATTATGCTAGAAAAGCTCGGAAGTCGGACTTCGAAGAGACGTCTGCAAATATGCAAGCTTGCCATGTTCAAGTGATCAGGGCGCTGGTTTTGGGAAGGAGGTAACCCATGTACATGTTTTCATCACGTTGAACACTGTAGTTTCAGTCAAATTTAAGTGCTCAAAGCTGAGAAATTTAACTGGTTACGTGTAATTGGGTACTGCAAAAAGTAATTGAATTACAGATAACACTACGGAGTAAAGACAGTAATCGTAAATAACAAAATTATCAAAAAGCCTACTTGATCACAAGTAATTAATGACATTCAATTCGTTACGTACAAATCTGCTGCCGTCTGTCCGAACGCGCAGTGTCTGAGCAGGAGAGTTCTCACACTCGAAAGCTTGAGCAACCAAGAGTACTGCGGATTACCTACAACACGCCTGAACAAAACTTACACAGGGATGCATGGTGACAGCCGCTCATTACATCTCAAAACGAGAATTTATCAGTGAGAAACACTGTAGTCGAGAGCTTTCAATTATTTCTGACCACCAAGGGGTTCTCTAATATGCTCAAAAGGCTCAGCATACACCTTAAATTTATTTTGCGAAAAAACAGACAGGAAAAGTATAGAAATTTTATTGACGTAACATTTCTGTTTTTTTTTCAAGTTTTCTTTGCTTCGCTGCAATATTCTGTTTATAGTTTTTTTACATACTTCAGCCCATTGTGCGAGCAAAAAAAGATTGCTTCTTTTGTGACGGCCGTTTTCAAGAAGTAGAAACGAGTCAAAATTTATGCTGTACGTTAACTAATTAATGCAGTTTTTACATTGTTTAATGGAAGCCTTCCATTTCCCTAATGTCTACCTTTACTGAAAGAAATGGGCATAGTGGAACTACCTTGCGTTTTTTCTGTGCACATACCATGAGTCATGTTAAGGAAGGAAGGAAAACATTTATTAGGTTCTGCAAGTTGTGAGTTGCCTCACAAAGTGGGCTGCTCCCACGTTGGGACAGGCAGGCCTGAACAAAACTTAGCCCACGACGGGGATTTTGGCCCCGTCGTGGGCTTGCTGGACGGCCCATAGTTGCTCGGTCAGGTCCGGGCTGCGAATCGCGGTCTTTAGCCGGTCCCGATCCTTGGCTAAATTTTCGTTGGTTCAGTTGCACGACCAGAGCTTATGTTCTAAGTCAAGTGGTGCATTGCAGTCTGCACACTGTGTGTTAGGATATTCGTCTGCCATGTAGAAATGTAGTCTTCTTGGTGTGGGATAAGTGTTTATTTGTAGTAGTCTTAAAGTAAGTGCCTGTGGCCTTTTTAGTTTGGGGTGTGGCGTGCTAAATTCTCTTCGGCTGAGAAAGAAATGTTTTGTGAGCTCGTTGTATGTAGAGGGGGCATCCCTGTTCTCTTGGAGATGGTTTGTACCCTCGAGGGTGGCGGCGCGGAGGGTCAGTTGTCGCGCGCTCTTGTGAGCCATCTCGTTGAGATTCGGGGGGGGGGGGGGGGGGGGGGGCTTCTCTATATTGCCTAGGTGTGCTGGGAACCAGCATAAGTAGTGATAATAGATCTTGCTCTTTTTGATGATTTGTAATGCCTGTTGTGATATTGTACCTTTCTGAAAAGCTAGGACTGCACTTCGTGAATCGCTATAAATATATGGTCTACTTCTATTAGTTAGTGTTAGAGCAATCGCTACTTGCTCCGCGACCTGTGATTTGTCAGTGTTGACCGTGGCTGAGTTTATGGTTTTGCCTTTGTTGTCTACTAGCGCAACAGTGAAAGATTTTCTGTCCACATGTCGGGCGGCGTCTACGAAGCAAACTCTTTGGTTTTCTTTGCGAATGGTCTGGATTATGCAGGCTCCTCTGGCTAGTCTTCTCTCTACATTGTGTTCAGGGTTCATGTTGCGGGGCAATGGTCTGACTTCATATTGTTTGCGAATGTCCAGTGGTATTTCTGCATATATTGAGTTGATCATTGCTGCGTCAAAGTCTAGTTCTTGGAGTAAGGCTAGACCCAATTTGGTGTTTGATAGTCTTGCGATTTGAGTTCTTTCTTGTGCTTCTGCAATCTCCTCTAGAGTGTTATGTACGCCAAGTTGCATTAGGCGTTCCGTGCTTGTACAGTTAGGGATACCTAGCGCTTGTTTGGCTATCTTCCTGAGCTGGACATTTAGCTTTTCTTTCTCCGAGGCTTTCCATTTGTGCACTGCCGCTACGTATGTGAAGTGGCATAAAGCGAAGGCGTGCATTATTCTCAGCAGGTTGTCTTCTTTGAGACCCTGTTGTCTGTTGGCCACTCTTTTGATCAGTCTCATAGCGTTGTCTGTCTTGTTGATTAGCCTGCTCATCGCCTTAGTGTTGGCTCCGTTTGCTTCGATTACCATGCCAAGAACTTTGATTGATTCCACTATCGGAATTGTGCCACCATTTCTAGTGTGAATATTGATGTTACGGTCCTTAGCGTAGAACCATCTTTTTGGCTTGGGTCCGGGCCTAGTTAGGGTGTATAGGAGTAGTTGTGATTTTGCTGGGGAGCATCTCAAGCCTGTTGGTTCCAGATATTCTTCAATTGCATAGATGGTATCCTGTAAAGTCGTTTAAATAAAGCCGTCGCTACCACCGGTGCACCATATTGTGATATCATCTGCGTACATTGTGTACTTGATGCCTTCCATAGTGCTGAGTTTCCTGCCTAGTCCTACCAGGGCTAGGTTGAAAAGGGTATTTGAAATGACGGCTCCTTGTGGTGTTCCCTTGTTACCTAGGGTGAGCATTTGCGACGTCAGCTCTCATATCTTGAGCGTTGCTGTTAGGTTGGTTAATAAAGAGCTGACATATGCATGGAATCTAGGGCCGAGATTGAGGTCCAAGATAGTCTGTAGTATAAACTCATGTGATAAATTATCGAATGATTTTTCGAGGTCGAGTCCTAGGATGGCTTTTAGGTCTCTGGAGTTGTTGTTGATGATCTGATGTTTGATGAGTTTCATTGCGTCTTGTGTCGATAGCCCCGCTCTGAAGCCGATCATTGAATGTGGGTAAATTTCATTGTCTTGTAGGTATTTGGTGAGGCGATTAAGTATAACATGTTCTGCAGCTTCGCCAACTCATGATGTGAGCGAGATTGGCCTTAGATTATTTGTGCTGGGAATTTTGCCGGGTTTCGATATTAAGAGTGTTAGGGCCGTTTTCCATGTGGGGGGAATGATGCCCTGCCTTCAGACTGTGTTGATTTCCTCGGTAAGGAACTTAATTCAGTCCGGTTCTAAATTCTTGAGGATCTTATTGGTAATACCATCCAGGCCCGAGGCTGATTTGCTGTTGAGCTCTTGTAGTGCGGTTCAAACCTCTTCGACCTCGAATTCTTGGTCTAGTATTGGATTTTTTGTTCCGATGTAGCCAGGATATTTGTTGATGTTGCCAGTGTTAGCTAGAGATAAGTATTTGTTCGCCAGTTAGTTGATAAGGTCCTTTTCCGTGATGTTTTGTAGTGCCTCATGTATGACTGTCTAGAACATGGCGTTGGCTAGATTTATTGTTGCCATTGTCTAAGAGGTGCTTGAGTAGATTCCATGTACCACTTCCTCTCATTTGCCCGTCTATAGTGTTGCATACCTCATCCCATTGTTGTTTGACATTTGGGCACAGTAATCTTCTATCTGTTTGTTTAGTTCCGAGGTCCGCTTCCTCAGCCTGCGATTTAGTCTTTGTCCTTTCCATCTAGTCTTGAGCGATTGTTTGGCCTCGAGCATATGTGCTAAGTGGCTATCCATACTATTTATTGGTAGGTCCGTTTTTACCTCGCATGTTGCTGCTTTAATATCTTCCTTGATTTGTTCCATCCATTGATCTAACGTTGGTGTGGGCTGACTTTTAAGTTTGTCCGCTCTATTTTCCCTAAATTTACCCAATCTACATATGTGTGGACCCTGGCCTTTCGCAGTGGCACTGAGAATGTTATCTCATTGATGTAGTGGTCGCTTCCAAAGTCCTCAAGGAGATTGCTCCCGCAGTAGTTAGGGGTGTTTCTGACGAAGGTTAAGTCCGGTGTAGTGTCTATACATGTGGGGGTGCCTGTCCTGGTTGGATAGGCTGGGTCTATAGCTAGAGTAATACCCCTGTCAAGCGGGCAAGTTAAGTGCACTTACGGGGAGTGCACTTCGGGACCTTGAGTGACATTTTAGGCTACGCGGTTCTAAACGGGAAAACAGAGTGCACTCGCGGTAAAAAAAATGGCGACAGACAACGAGCGCGTTTTGTGAAAACGTAGATTAAAAAGAAAAGTACTTCTAAAAAGTGATTGTTTTACGTTGTATTATTAATTAAAACAAACTTAATCAATGTTTTTTCTACAAAAACGATATTATTTGTTTATTTAAGAGTGTGACAAGTCAATGCCGGCCAAGAAAAATGCCTAGCCAATCCAGAACGACATAGCGGCGTGCGACGAGGCGGCATTTGATCCTGCTCGAACAGAATATGAACGCGTTTTAGGCTATTATTTATGTGTGAGAGCTGTTCAACCACTAAAATGAACTTCTGTGTCCTTTTTTATGCATTACATTTTATACCATTGAAACCGCTGGCGACGAGGCTATGCACTCGGCCAGAAAAGTGCGTTCTGTGAACACACTTCGACCGGAGTACACTCTGCAGCGAGTGACACTCCAATGGCAACGTTTAGATTGGGCAAAGTTCACTTCAACCGAGTGACACTCTCCGTAAGTGCACTTAACTTGCCCGCTTGACAGGGGTATAAGATCAAGTTCAGTGGCACTGTGCCATAGGTCCTTGCCCTTAGCTGTGTCATATTTGTACCCCCATATGCTGCAGGGGGCGTTGAAGTCGCCTGATATTACCAGTGGGTTTTCACCAGCCTTGCTGCATGCTCGTTTCAAGAATTGTTTCAATTTCTGTGAGTAATCTTTAAGGTTGCTGTAAATGTTCAGGATGAACACGCTCTTTGTGTTCGTCTTGTTGCGGATTATTTCTGTCATGATGTATTCTATATTGCTCCTGGGTAGGTTAAGGTCATGCTGTATATGAGTCAGCTGGTTGCTGATTAATGTCGTAATCCCTTTACGTCCACGTGATTCTACTGCTGCGTTGTATCCGGTGACCGTGGGGTTGACTATGTTGGTCTCCTGAAGGAGAATAATTTGCGGTTTATCTTGCCTAGCTCGAATATATTGCTGAAATGGAGCCTTTTTGCGAGCATAGCCCCTACAGTTCCATTGCCAAATTCGAAAAGCCTCAGTGTGCCGGGCCATGCTGTTGGCATGCATTATTTTGGCATGCTCTGGTTTCAGTAGTTTCTAGTGTGTTGACTCTACGGTCTAGTCCCTGAACTGCGTCCCGGATGTGTCCAATTTACTCAGCTAACTTATTTTGCCCCTCCTTGAGGGCGTTCATGCTTTCTACGAGTTTGTCACGGTTATCCCTGGCTTCCTTTTTCACTTTACATGGTTTAGTGCTTTGTGTAACAGAAATCGCTTTTCTCTTAGCTGGGTTGGATGCTTGGTCGGCTATTGGTACATCCATTGCCTCGGTCTCCGCAGCGTTGCTTTTGTCTGCCGTTGCAAGTGTCTCTCTAAGTTGTTTGATTTCCTCCATCAAGCTGATTACTAGTTTTCGCAATTCTAGATTGTCGTGTTCTAACCTTCGGATTTTGCCTGAATTGTCTTTATGCTCTGGTCGTGCAACCCAACCTACCTCTTTTTGTTGGTCTTGCTGCAGTATTTGGGCCCAGGTGACTTGAGCGTTCCCGTCCTTGCTGGTTTCTGCTTGATCCAGGTTACCGTTGGCCTGCGTCTGATGGTTGAACCGGACCTTTGATCCGGACATGCCCTTACTTAGGCCTCTGGAGCGGCTCCAGGAGGTCTTCCTTGATTCCTTATTGCTATTTCTTGACCTTGATCTTCCTCGAACTGTTGTTTCAGTTCCAATTTGTATCGGGGTAAGTTGGGGGAATTCTTTTTCGTCTAGCTTAGATGAATTCGGATGGTTGAATTCAGTTCTGACCGATGTCTTATTCTTTTCAGTTCTACGTCGTCTGACGACGTAAGGTAGTTGGAAACGTTACCTACATTCTCTGCTGGCTGTGAGGTGTCCCTCTCCACATAGTGAACATTTGGGAATGCAATTATGCGTATCTGTGGGGTTGGGTATGCCGCAACCCCTGCAGATAGTTTCATCTGGCGATGGACACACATCAACGCGGTGTCCCAGCCTACCGCAGACGTAGCACATATCTACTTGCTTGCGGTATAACGTGCATTTCAGTAGGGCATTGTCATATCTCACATAGTTTGGGACTCGAAATCCGTCGAAGGCTTTGATTACCGTGTTTGTTTCCTTTATCCGCTTTGCTGCCAGTGCTAGGGGGTTGCGTGGGTTGACTATCTTGCGATTCAGTAGGTCTTGTGTCTCGCTGAGTGGAACGTTTCGAATAATTCTCTTGCATGTTTCATGCGGCGCTGCCCTGTAGGCGGTGGTTTCGTGAGCTTGGCCATTGATGAAAATGTTCTTGATCTTGACATATCTGGTTGCATTCTCTTCGAGTGGTGTGCTAACCACGACGATGTTTTTCTGGTAGTTTGGGCAGATCACGTCATCTTCCCGTCGAGAAAGTTCTATGCATGCGGCTGCTGTTATTGCGTCAGTCACGGTCGTTGCCCCGATTTTGGCAATGTTAACGCCTCCTCTAATCCTGATGATAATCTTGATGTCATCTTTGGGTAGCGATGGCATCTTGCTTGCTTTTACTGTGGTCTTCTTGATATTGCTGGGAGTGCTCCCACTTGCCTGTTTCTTTGGTTGGCTGGCCAAGATGGCGTTCCTCGAACTTGGCTTGTTCCATTCCTTGGTTATAGCTGGTCGCGGGTTGCTAATTTTCCAACCGGCGATCTCGGTGATCTCTTCTAGGTCGATATCTTCGCCGTCAACGGAATAGACCATGTTGATTTGATTGGGACTCCTACCCGGCGGGCCGGGTGGCTGGCCGGCATGCATCGGGAACACCAAAACGCTCGTAAAATGTCCAAGTCCACTTACATTCAAAAGTTAGTCAAAAGAGTCAAGTTAAATAGGGCACCAAACTGCTTAAGGTGCGTCAAATGCCACTATTTCGTTGTAAGAGGAAATACATGTACATATAGCCGCGCCGCGTAGAGTATACGAGTAACGACGCAGAACCCTGGAATTCGCGACGCATAGCCAACATCAACTCTGCCAGTATGTATAGCCATGCTCTGAGTGGCGTTGGCTGGTCCGGTGAGGAGCTGTATCTTTTTTATTTCCTTTTTATTTCAGCAATTAAGACTAATTCTCTCACGCATGTGAGATCTGTCGGCCTACACTTACGTCGGGGATGAAACTGCACACAAACGTTAATAGACAACACTGAAGAAACTTAAAAAACTTTTTATCGTTCCCCGCATTTATGACAAATTTTTCATTTTACTTTACTACCCCCATATACCCAGCAGAGGCAACAGCTGCGCTTCAAACTTGGGGCTCTGGGCGATTTTCATTGTCACTTGGGACAATACTTGGACAATCGTCTTGAAAAAAACATCTTTCGGTGCAGTGAAATACTTTTGAAAAGTAAGGACATGTACTCGAAATACTATATAGGGACGATTTTGTGCAGTGACACGCCTTGGTTGTTTTTGTTTCGTCTGTATTTTTCTTTCACTCATGTAAGCATGAGTGTTTGCGCCTCCTAAAATTGTTATATATATATATATATATATATATATAGTAGTAACTGGATTTTTCAATGGGCCAAGCGTATTTAGGAAAATCAGAAGCACAACTTCGCGGTTATCTTAGGTTTATTATTTTCCCAACAGTTTCGGTCGGTGGACCGACCTTTTTCAAGGGATACAGGAAAATCTTGTAACAGTCTTTTTATATCTTCAGGTAGAGAAAGAAGGCGCCAAAAGAAGGTGAGAAAGGAGAGATAGCGAGATATATAACAAAGTTGAACATGAAAAAAAAAAAGGTTGGAGAGTTAAAGGAAAGACCCCCAAGACCTGGTCGTGCCAGACAAAGCAGAGGGCAAGGTCGCTGTTAAGCGTGTTTCACATGCACAATTGACGGACACGCCTGTCATGTTAAGCTGAACATGCAAAAAAAAGGAGGGAGAGTTAAAGGAAAGACACCAAGACTTGGTCGTGCCAGACAAAGCAAAGGGCAAGGTCGCTGTTAAGCCTGTTTCACATGCACAATTGACGGACACGCCTGTCATGTTAAGTTGAACATGCAAAAAAAAAAGAGGGGGAGTTAAAGGAAAGACACTAAGACCTGGTCGTGCCAGACGAAGCAAAGGGCAAGGTCGCTGTTCAGCTGTTAAGCGTCTTACACATGCACAATTGACGGACACGCCTGTCATGTTAAGTTGAGCATGCAAAAAAAACAGAGGGAGAGTTAAAGGAAAGAGAGTTAAAGGAAAGAGAGTTAAAGGAAAGACACCAAGACCTGGTCGTGCCAGACAAAGTAAAGGGCGAAAGACGAGAAACACGAAAGAAGAAGAAATAACCTGCAAATGTAGTAACAGCGTGGCGAAATCAGCATGAAATTGAAAAGCAAGGGCAAAACACGAGAAACACGAAAGAAGAAGAAGCAGCCTGCAAATATGACAGTAACAGCGTGGCGAAATCAGCATGAAATTGAAATTGAAAAGCAAGGGCAAAACACGAGAAACACGAACAAGAAGAAATAACCTGCAAATATAATAGTAACAGCGTGGCAAAATAAGCATGAGATTAAAAAGCAAGGCACAATAATGTGAGTGGTTCGGTCCGATATAAAAAGACTGTTACAAGATTTTCCTGTATCCCTTGAAAAAGGTCGGTCCACCGACCGAAACTGTTGGGAAAATAATAAACCTAAGATAACCGCGAAGTTGTGCTTCTGATTTTCCTAAATACGCTTGGCCCATTGAAAAATCCAGTTACTTCTACAGCAATGGCTGCCAACTACTCCACTTCCAAGCGGTTATCTCTTCGCTTTCCTCGCATTCCGATAAGTTGTGCCATAATCGGAGACTCGACCATCAAGTACGTCCACGAGAACTTCAACCCCGTCGAACCCGGAACTCCAGGTTTCGTGTGCTACAGCGGCGCAAGGTTCCGCGATGTTCCAGGTCTCCTTCAGCATGTGGCACCAACAGTGCCGAAACTGGTGCTCCATGTGGGAACCATAGACATTGCGGATAATGGAGCGACGCAAGCCCTGGAGGAGCTGACACAACTCGTGAAGAATATTCGCCAACAACGACCACAAGCAGATATCTGCCTGAGCCTGCCACTGCCTCGAGCCCTCAACCGCCGCCGCCACGGAGTGAACAAGCGGTTCGTCCACTGGTTCAACAGAGAAGCGTCCCGATATGTGAACCAGGTGCGCCGCCTCTGCCACCGAAGAGAGCTGGGACGCGGGGTCTTCTATCTAGACCACGTCTTCCAAGAGATGCCGCCTTGGAGGGTCCTGGCCGCAGACGGTCTCCATCCCAGCTTTGAAGGCGTGGCGATGCTGGCGCTTCACTACAGACGCCTGCTGACCACCAAGACAAGCCGCTGGCATCCACGCCAGCAGACTCTACCGCCAGCCGGCATGGCGACCACCGCGAGTTCCGGCACTCCACAACGTGCCACAAATGCCGACTCGTCGCGCACGCCACCACCCCAGGCCCAGAAGTCCACCACCCCTCCAGGACCGCCTCAGATGGCCTACAACCTGCGCAGCTTTGCGGACGTCACTCGGCGACCGACGCAGCCACGGCAGAACTGACAATTTCAGGGTTCAGGTACGGTCCGCTCCCCTAAACCACGGTCACGCGCATTTCAGCAAATCAGGAAAACGATTGAGAAACGCGTAAAGTACAATCTTCACAGCACGACGCTTAAGTCATATGCAGCTTCTAATTTGGTACCAAAAGGCTTGTGTCTAAAGCTAAATCCGGCAATGACAACACTAGATCGGCATGAGCGGGCACAGTGGGACAAAACACTCCATGAAGCGTCGCTTAATCTCATGAAAATAATTATTGACCACAGTGAACGCAAATCTCACGAACTTGAACAAGCTGAACACACACTGAAATGCAAATCAGATCTCAGCGAAATAGAGGGAAACGACCTAGTTGAGTATGAAAATAGGAAAATAGGGGAGACAAAAGAGCGTAAGCGTCGGAAGTTAGAGCGGGATGGCATACCTCAGACGATTTCCATCAGCGCGAACGTCCCTGCGACCACCACAAGTATTAACAATGGCGTAGAAACAACGATAGTTAACCTTTCATCTGCCCGGCTAACGGCCTCCGAAATTAGTCTTCTTGCTAAAGGCCTTACATTCTGTCCGGCAAGCGGTAAATTTAATTAGTTTCAGTTTTATCAGGATTTGGATAATTTTGCCAGAAATCTTCGCTTGCGGGAATATTTTCATGATAAACCCAGCCGAACAGCATTCCCCGGAGCATCAGGAACAAATTGGTCGCCACCAGATCAGAGAGACAGATATTTGGAAATGTATATATCCGCCGTCCAAAAAGATATCATGAGAGCATGCTCAAAAGTGAAACCCTTTCGACAAAACTTGTCGTACGAAGAGCGCAAATCGTTGGACTCGCTGAGCCGTCGATCAGATGTTGTAATTAAACCTGCGGATAAGGGTGGCGCAATAGTAATATTGGATAAGGTCGACTACCTGAAAGAAGGATATCGACAATTGGAAAATAAGGACTTCTATACGGAACTCACAGAGGACCCCACTAAATTGTTCGAATCAGAAATATTCCGCGAATTAAATTCACTGCACAAGGAGGGGAAAATATCTAGAGATATGCTTAAAGCAATGCTGCCGATTCAGCCAGCCCCTGGTCGTTTTTATTTGCTACCCAAAATCCACAAAACTAACCACCCCGGTCGCCCTATTGTCTCAAGCAACGGCACGGTAACAGAAAGAATTTCAAGTGCCTTAGACTTCATAATTAAGGACATAGTCCCGACCATTCCATCTTACATTCAGGACACCAACCAATTTCTTCGCACAATAACTGGACTAGAGATCCCCAAAGAAAGCTTCCTGGTGACAATGGATGTAGTATCCCTATACACAAACATACCACAAGCAGAGGGCATTGGCGTGACAGTCAACGCTTACATGAACGCAAACACGCCTGTAAGTCTAGACGAGGACACGCTGGCAACGCTACTGCGGTTAGTACTAGGATACAATAACTTTGAATTTGACGAGAAACACTTCCTCCAGATAAGCGGAACGGCAATGGGCACGAAGATGTCTCCTAATTATGCGAATATTTTTATGGCATCACTTGAAGAACCTTTCTTGCGGCCAGACCTTTGAAGCCGCTCATCTACAAAAGGTTCTTAGACGACATATTCTTTATTTGGCACCACGACGAAGAAAGTCTCCTTAAATTTGTAGCAGATTTTAATTCAGTTCATCCGTCAATCGCTTTCACTTACAGCTATTCTAAATCAGCTGTAAACTTTCTTGATGTCACGGTAAAAATTAAAGATAATCGCATATTCACAACCTTATATAAAAAGCCAACAGACCGCCACCAATATCTTCATTTCAAAAGTAGCCATCCACAACATTGCAAGAAAGCCATCCCGTATTCACAGGCCCACCGATACCGCCGCATCTGCTCTGACGAGAAAGACTTCCAATGTCATGCAAAGGAACTCAGAACGGCCCTGGTGGCGAAGCACTACCCGGAACGTATTGTTGATGATGCTATAAGCCGAGCACAAGCTTTAGACAGAAATGAAATTTTGACGGGCTCAAAGCCCCGCCATCCGAAAAACCAAACCAACCTTATCCTCACCTACTCATCTACATTACCGCACGTGAACAACATCCTAGCCAAACACTTTAATATTATTCAGCAGAGCACACGTTTGTCTTCAATTTTCACAGAGCCACCCCGAGTTGTCTATCGCCGGGGAAGAAATCTAAGAGATATCCTCGTCAGAGCTAGGACAACCACGGTTCAAAACATAGAATCAGGCTGCAGACCTTGTGGTAAACCCCGCTGCAAGGTCTGTAAGCACATGACTTCAACCTGTCTTGCTAAGGCTACTTCCTCTGATTTCGCATTCAAAATTAAGGAACCTCTAAATTGTGACAGCAGCAATGTGATCTACATGCTCCATTGTGAAGTCTGCGACCAACAGTATATAGGCCAGACTGGAGCCGCGTTCAGACTCCGTCTAAATAACCACAGAGCTCACACCCGCGCTCTACCACATCTCCCATTCTCAAAACATATCAGTCTGCCTGAGCATTCATCTGATAAAATACGTGTCACTCTTCTCCAGTCAGGCTTCCGCTCTTCTCGTGAACGGGAACAAAGAGAGTCATATTTTATCCACAAATTTAGAACAATCACGCACGGCATAAATGAACACATGGGAAACCTCTCGTTTCTTTGTCCATAAGTTAAATTAGCTAAAATCAGAACTTAATCCCCGCATAGGCAAGCCGAACACGTGTGTGATGTCGAAAGAATGCGCCCTACCCCAGTGGGGGAGCGGACCGAACCACCCACATTATTGTGCCTTGCTTTTTAATCTCATGCTTATTTTGCCACGCTGTTACTATTATATTTGCAGGTTATTTCTTCTTGTTTCGTGTTTCTCGTGTTTTGCCCTTGCTTTTCAATTTCAATTTCATGCTGATTTCGCCACGCTGTTACTGTCATATTTGCAGGCTGCTTCTTCTTCTTTCGTGTTTCTCGTGTTTTGCCCTTGCTTTTCAATGTCATGCTGATTTCGCCACGCTGTTACTACATTTGCAGGTTATTTCTTCTTCTTTCGTGTTTCTCGTCTTTCGCCCTTTACTTTGTCTGGCACGACCAGGTCTTGGTGTCTTTCCTTTAACTCTCTTTCCTTTAACTCTCTTTCCTTTAACTCTACCTCTGTTTTTTTTTTTGCATCCTCAACTTAACATGACAGGCGTGTCCGTCAATTGTGCATGTGTAAGACGCTTAACAGCTGAACAGCGACCTTGCCCTTTGCTTCGTCTGGCACGACCAGGTCTTGGTGTCTTTCCTTTAACTCCCCCTCTTTTTTTTGCATGTTCAACTTAACATGACAGGCGTGTCCGTCAATTGTGCATGTGAAACAGGCTTAACAGCGACCTTGCCCTTTGCTTTGTCTGGCACGACCAGGTCTTGGTGTCTTTCCTTTAACTCTCCCTCCTTTTTTTTTGCATGTTCAACTTAACATGACAGGCGTGTCCGGCAATTGTGCATGTGAAACACGCTTAACAGCGACCTTGCCCTCTGCTTTGTCTGGCACGACCAGGTCTTGGGGTCTTTCCTTTAACTCTCCAACCTTTTTTTTTTTTTTGCATGTTCAACTTAACATGACAGGCGTGTCCGTCAATTGTGCATGTGAAACAGGCTTAACAGCGACCTTGCCCTCTGCTTTGTCTGGCACGACCAGGTCTTGGTGTCTTTCCTTTAACTCTCCCTCCTTTTTTTTTTGCATGTTCAACTTAACATGACAGGCGTGTCCGTCAATTGTGCATGTGAAACAGGCTTTTATTTTATTTTTTATTTTTTTATTTTATTTATAATACCCTCAGGGCCAGTGGCATTATAAAGGGGAGTGGTACAAAAGCAAATGTGGTACATCGTAAGTAAGTAAAACGTAGCGATTAATATGAACAAAACACAATGCTAGAATACAAGAGGTTTCTTTGAATACAGTGTTAGCTGCTGCGTCAAAAAAAATTCCTGGTTATACAATGTTAGCTAAAGTTTCACGAAAAAGGCTGTTATCAGTAATATTTACAATATCAGCGGGAAGGTGGTTCCAATCTATACATGTTCGAGGGAAATAAGACTGGAAAAATGCTTTGTGTTACATAGATAGGTCCCGACTTTATGACAATGATCAACACGGTGTGATACATAATGGGGTCTTGTAAAGAATTGCGTGTGCAAGGTACGATGATGATAAAGCCTATGAAAGAGTGCTAGACGTGCCATTCTACGTCGAACAGACAACAAGGGAAGACCAAGATTAGACTTCATTGAGGAAATGCTTGCAGTTCTATTATAATTACAAAAGATAAATCGAACAGAATTATTTTGGACAAGTTCTAAGCGCGTTTTCAGGTTATCCTGGCAGGGATCCCATACAGCAGTAGCATATTCTAATTTAGGCCGTATTAGAGTTTTATAGAGTAGATGTTTTAGGTTAGATGGTGAACTAGAGAAGTTACGGCGCAAGTAGCCTAACATGCGGTTAGCGTTGTTAATAACGTATTCGGTGTGAATTGCCCATGACAGATTTGTAGTTATATGGACACCTAGGTACTTGTAAGAGTTGACTGTTTCTAAAGGAACGTTGTTTAATTGGTAAGTGGCTTGTTGGCGAAAAACACGGGAAACACGTAGGACTTTACATTTGTTAGTATTTAGTTCCATTAACCACGAGTCACACCATTTGGTTATTGCATTAAGATCGAGTTGCAACTTGTTAACGTCGGTTTCATTGGATATTTCGCGAAAAATGACACAATCGTCAGCGAACAAGTGTACGTTAGAGGATAATGTATCAGGAAGATCGTTAATATAGATGAGAAAAAGGAGAGGGCCCAGAACTGAACCTTGGGGAACCCCAGAATGTACGTCACTGAAAGAAGAATTAAAATCATTAGCTGTAACAAACTGAGTGCGATTTGTTAGGAAAAACTTAATCCATTTGAGAAGGTTAGGATGTAGATTGAGTGCATTTAATTTGTACAAGAGAAGTCTGTGGCAAACCTTGTCAAACGCTTTAGAGAAATCTAAGAAAATACAATCGGCAAACGAAGAACGATCCAAAATTTGATGCAGCTCATGACTGAATGAAACAAGTTGTGTTTCACATGAGAATGTTTTGCGAAAGCCGTGCTGAGCTGGGGTGAAGAATGAATTATACTCGAGGAAATAACAAGGTTAGAAAAAATGATATGTTCAAGTAGTTTACAGCACGTACTAGTCAACGAAATGGGACGATAATTATTTGGTGAATGTTTGTTACCGGACTTGTGTAGAGGAACCACCTTCCCGACCGTCCATTCTTTAGGTAGTGTTGACGTATCTAGAGACTGCTGAAAAAGCTTTGTAAGAATAAGTGAACTAACAACATTAGTACTTTTTAAGAATTTGGTGTTAATTGAATCATATCCGGGAGATGAATTAATAACGAGGGAATTTATCAGCTTTAGGACACCAGACGTTTCAACAATAATTGGAGGCATTTGTATATAGTCATATTCACGTGTGGCAGGCAGAACACTTTTACACTTGGTGGAAAAGTTTTTAACAAAGGTTTCATTTAAGAGACCAGCACACTGGTCACGTGGAAGACGGGAACCTGAAGAGTCATCCAAGGCGATGTGGTCACTAGATGGTGGATTGATAGTCCTCCAAAATTTTTTAACATTATTTGTTAGCATTGATGGAAGAGTGGTGGACAAAAATTTATGCTTAGCAACCTTCAGTGCAGTTACGTAAGCATTAAATGCTAATTTATAAGTAGCCCACCTCGATTCGGTGGGTGAGTTTTTAGCCAAGCGAAAAAAACGTTTCTTTCGATTGGCAAGCCGCCTGATATGCGAATCATACCAGGAGGCTTGTGGATTTACAACAATTTTGCGAGTCGGTATGTATTTGTTGGTTAGTTCGTTTACTTTAGACACGAAAAGGTCCCAGTTAGTTTGAATTGAACGGTTGTCAAAGTCAGGGAGGAAGTCATCTAGAAATGAAGTTAATTCTCTGTTAATTGTATCAAAGTCGGCGTTTTTGTAATCGTGTATAATCTTCCGTTGTTTAGTGGTTTTGGGAATTGATGAGTTGAAAGTGAAATGAAGAAGACAATGATCGCTTATGCCAGGTAAATGTGTGATCGAAGATATGTGGTCTGGATGGGACGTTAGAATTAAGTCAAGGGTATTTGCTACATTGACAGAGGATCGCGTAGGATCGGTAACGAGTTGTGAAAGCGAGAAAACAGCACATGCGTCTAAAAATTCCTTAGCTTGTTGGGAAAAAGGCGATAGAGAGGGTTGGTCAGTGTTCCACATAATGTTTGGAAAGTTGAAGTCACCGAGGACTACTATGGGCGATGAAGGAAATTGATTGCGCACATGACAAATAGTGTCATGAAATTCATTTGCAAATAAAGATGACGTAGAAGGAGGGCGGTAGAACACACCTATTATTAAGGTTTGATGGCCAAGTGTAATGGAAGCCCAGACTGTTTCCAGGACCCCAATGACGGTGATGACAGATGAAGGGATGTCGTTTGATATTGCCAAGAGAACACCGCCTCCTCTGTGTGCAGCGCGATCGCAACGATATACAGTATAGTTCTGCGCACAGTGAAAAAGTTCAACGTCACTCACATGTGGTGGCAACCATGTTTCGGTTAAGGCAACGATTTGGGCCTCGCACGAGTCTATTGCGGATGATAAGGGGTCATACTTATTGAGAATGCTGCGAACGTTGGTAAACAGGACTGATGTTGGAGGACGTGATGACGGTAGACAGCCACTACCCCTCCTGTTTTCCTACGATGAGACACGTGTCGAGTGTGGTGAAAGATTGCCAGTGTTCATAGTGTTGTTACGCAGTGCCATGAATTCTTGAATGGAGGCAGTAGTAGCGTTAAAGAAATAGCACTTTCCATTTAGATAAAGCTTATCATGACGGAGCTTGAAAGGTTCAGAAGAAGCCTGGCTTTTACCAAAATCAAAAAGCCTCTTTCTAGCGATGCGTGTAGCAGGCGAAAAGTCTTCGCTTATAGTCATGCCTTTTTGTTTAAACACGTTGCGCATCGAAAGAAGCCTTTCTTTGGTTTTAAAGCAACTGAACTTTATAATTATTGGCCGACATTTATTGGGTGAAAAGCGACCAATTCGATGTGCTCGCTCGATTAGGTCGGAAGAAAAGCTTTCAAGAACCGAGGTAAAAGTTGCTACTATTTTTTGTTCACTTTGTTGCCAAGTTTCATTGGTGTCTGGTAGACCATAAATGATTAAATTTTCACGACGTGACCGATCTTCTTGTTCATTCAGTCGAGATTCTAACAGTTCATTCCTAGTAGTGAGCTCTTCAAGTGATTTTTGCATTGTTACGAGTTGTTCCTCGTACCGGTCTAGGGTTTTTGTTCTTTGTTCAAGCACTTCTAATCTTTTGTTCATTCCATTAATCTTAGTATCCAAGCTTTTCTGTCCATTCTTAACTGCTTTATATCTGCAGCAAATTCAGCTTGAAACCTGCTACTTTGAAGTGAGCGATTATGCACATCTTTTATAAAGTCAAAGAGAACCTTCATTTGTTCAGCGGGCTCATTAGGGAGGGAATCGATTTCTAGAAGGGATTCAGAACGAGTCTGAGGGCCAGGGTTAGTCTCAATGTCACCGGCACATAATAGTAGAAAAGTCATAGAGAAACATTCACATAACGTCTCGCGCAACACCCGTGGGCACGGGAACAGTAGCAGACACAGGGAATTAGACCGCTTAGCATATAACGATAGTTTTGCACAAACCTGCATCACCAAGGGGAAGCGATTAAGAGCCATGCCGGTAGCACTGCTCTCGTGCCCACTGAAGTTGACCGGCGCAAGTGGCGTATTTATGTCACCGGCTTGTACTGCAGGCGTTGACGATGTGGCTGAACTCGGGTGAACGAGCCCGCAAGGTGAGGTTGCATCCAGGAAAGGGACGCTCTTGACGATGTCGGGGATCAGCATTTGCATGGATGACGGTTGCGAAGAAGATAGTGGCGTAGCATGGTAATCAGTTGGCAGCCAGACGAAAAGTACGGCGATGAAGGCCTGCATCACCAAGGGGAAGCGATTAAGAGCCATGCCGGTAGCACTGCTCTCGTGCCCACGAGAGCAGCGACCTTGCCCTCTGCTTTGTCTGGCACGACCAGGTCTTGGTGTCTTTCCTTTAACTCTCCCTCCTTTTTTTTTGCATGTTCAACTTAACATGACAGGCGTGTCCGTCAATTGTGCATGTGAAACAGGCTTAACAGCGACCTTGCCCTCTGCTTTGTCTGGCACGACCAGGTCTTGGTGTCGTTCCTTTAACTCTCCCTCCTTTTGTTTTTTTGCATGTTCAACATGACAGGCGTGTCCGGCAATTGTGCATGTGAAACACGCTTAACAGCGACCTTGCCCTCTGCTTTGTCTGGCACGACCAGGTCTTGGGGTATTTCCTTTAACTCTCCAACCTTTTTTTTTTTTCATGTTCAACTTTGTTATATATCTCGCTATCTCTCCTTTCTCACCTTCTTTTGGCGCCTTCTTTCTCTACCTGAAGATATAAAAAGACTATTACAAGATTTTCCTGTATCCCTTGAAAAAGGTCGGTCCACCGACCGAAACTGTTGGGAAAATAATAAACCTAAGATAACCGCGAAGTTGTGCTTCTGATTTTCATATATATATATATATATATATATATATATTCTAAGCACATTTAACGTACTTCATCGTTCTCATTTGAATATAGCCATCATCGTCCCTGTTTGTCTTCTTCGTGTTTGAGCCTGGGCCGTGCCGGCGGAATAAACGGGTCTGCCAGTGCGGCCTGTACTGGTCGTCTTCCATCTTTCAATATATATATATATATATATATATTGTTTCATTTTATACCGCATTTATTATTCGTTTTTGTTTTCTTCTACGGTTAGTCCTGATTTGACCCAACCCTACCCTTTACGAAACATTCTGTTTAAAGTGAAGGAAAAATTCCGTGTTTCAGAGTAAGCAGAAAAAAAACTTATTTCCAGATGAAACAATGTCTATAATTTAAGTTCACAGAAGCGGAAGCATACAATATAAAAAACATATTTCTGTCCATGTTTCTTTGTTTTACAGGTATTTTTTACAGCTTACAAGAGTTTCAACAGCTGAAACATGTGAGCACGCTTAAGCGCACTGCACGGAAGAAAACATTTCTACCTTTTTATTTTCCTGCTCTGTCTGCTTATTTAATTGCTTTGATAAAAACTGTGCATCTGGTCACAGCGTTATTTGAAGTAGGTGACTTGCGATAAGTTCTTGCAAAATATGCTCCCTGGAACATTTGTAAATCTATAGCCTTGGGGAAGTACAACCAACTTACTACCAAATGCGCAGCAACAAGGAAGAAACAAAGGTTGAACAGCAAGGACACGAGCAGCTTACGTCGCACAGGGTAGTGAGTCGCGCCGCACTCCGACAAGTGCGCCTAACAAATGCCGCGCCACGTCGTGAACCACGTCTCTCAGACAGTACTCGAGCTGCTTTCAAATCATCATTCGCCCCAGGATCCAACTCATGGTAATTTCTCTCGGCGGCGATACACGCTTCATAACAACAAGAGTAAATATCTCCAGGTTATGAACAAACAACGCATGTCGTGTCAATCTCGCAGCCTATACGGTCACGCGCTATCACAACTAAATGGCGCCAATAATAAAAAAAATATTAATAATGAGGGCACCTATGCGAATGACATCAAATTTTTGTTTAAGGATGTTATTTCTGCTATTGTCATAATTTTTTGAGCCATTGCTCACGCCACAACTTTCATAAAGTCGATTTGAGAGCTTTCAATTAACATACATAATTTCCACGTTGTGAATGTTGCCGACGGAGTCGACAAAGATCTGATGATAATGATCAAACATAATCACAATACTTTTGTGGCCCTTTATTCTGACCGAGAAAGAAACCACGCAAATTGTAAAATTAACCATCTCCCGATGTGTCGTCGCACCACTGACGACAATGACGGCATGACGACGATGCTTCGTTGATTGACATCCAGGACAGAGAAGCGCTACGCTAGCTGGAGGAAGGCTGAGAATGGCTGCTGCGGTGTAAACAACGCATATATCTCGCACCACTGAGCCCCAGTATAGAGCCCGCTATTGCCTCGAAAATACATGCGCGGACGCCGCAACGCCCAGACTCGACATGGCGCACGCTATAAACCTAGTGCAATCTGCCAATTTAGGTATAGTAGTTGAGCGATATCTCAGTGGTTAGCGCGCCCGAGTGCCAGAAAACCCGAGTGAAATAGATTCCTCAACCCAGTGACGGTGGCGTGCAGAGTTTTACTGCGATAGCAGTTGAAAATCTCTCCGAGCTGGGTTTTAGCGGTATCCGTTCTTTCCGCTACGCCGTTGTCATTAGGCCACCTCCTTATGCTTCACTTCTCCATCAAAACGTGGCGAAGAAAAAAACACAAAAACTATGCCCACCACTAAATATGTAACTCACGACTCTTCAGGCTTCTGTAGCCGTAGCCGCCATCCGGACGCGCGCTAACTACTGCTCTCACCCGCCACTTAGAAACTTTGCGACTTGACAAGCGGCGGAATTTTTTTGCGCCACCTGGACTCTGTGAGTAACCGCTTCTGTATATTTCGTAGGCCAAGGCATGTATTACTGTAGTGGTCAAGGAAGATTTTGAGTGAGCTGCGAAGTCTGATTTGTTGAGAGCGATCTACTATTTTCTGTTTTCCTACAATCGCTTCTCATCGCTCACAGAATGTTCCTCGCTATGTCGTTACCACTGTAGGTTTCACATTCTCGGGCTGTAACCTGTTGCCATTCACGGCACATTAGTTCGCAGCCAGCCACGGGAACATTGTATCAGTTCTTCAGAAGTTTATTCATGCGTTCGAAAGTTGCGCTGACATGAAAATGCCGATCGTGATGCGGTGCTCTTTTTTTTTTAAGAAGGGGGGGGGGGGGCATGAAACCACATACTATGAGAATCATATTTTTAACAATATTTATTGTGATATGAGGGCATTACCTCCTTCTCTGTGGCGAATCCCCCGCGAAGGTATGGCGAATGTTTGCAAAGCACAGAAATGACAGTGGCGGTATCTTCTAGGGGAGAGCCTCCTGCTGTCACAGTAATTGAGTTCAGAGTCGGCAGGGTTGCTGAAGTCTGCTGATTTTTTTGCCCGCAACACGTAAGTGCATGGTTTTCGAGATCCACTGCGGGCGTATAGCACGGGCGATATAGGAGGCCATGGTGACGGTGGAGATGTGGCCATGGTGAAGAGGTGGCATGACGACAACGGCGATGGTTACCACCTTGACGTAACGCAACGAACACATGGATGGAAAGACAATGCCAGTTTCGAGCTCTGAACGCCGTAACTGCAGCAGCAGTAAACCAAAGTGTGCCGAATATACCGAAAATCGTCTCAAGTTCATCGCACGGAGAATGGCCGCGAGCGTGTTTTAGAGCACAAACTCTTAGGTGCCCGTTCCTGCGTTGAGCGTCGGCGATCCTCGGCCTAACCGAGTGAACGAGCACATGAACGGCACATGAATGCCTCGGGTCAGCGCTGAGGCAGCGCACCCTGTAACGTGCGGTTGCCGTCGCGAGTGTTCCCGAAAATCTCAGCTTCGGTGGCGCTCGCTTTGTAATACTGCGCTTGTGCGCGTTGTTCTTCGACGCCTTCCTTGAACACTTCCCCCTGCTAAACCACTCCGCAGTACCACGTTCTCACACGAATACAAAGCATCGTACACGTCCAGCACGTCGACTGTTCCGGCAGCAGTTGCCCGATTCTTCCTTATAGTAACTAAGCCTCTGCTGGTTCATTTAGGAGTGCTTCGACGTGGTCTGTGGTTGTTATGAGATGTCTCGGTTGCATAAACTGCGCTGCTCACGTGACACATACAGGGGCGAATGCTACATAAACACGGAATGGTGTCACCGGAGTCAAATACACAGCTTAACGCAAGTGTGTACGTTTTATGTTCACGTGCCAGTGAGCATGTGTTTGTCACTTGAGCCTCGCCCAGCGCAAGAGCCAGGACATAGTTCTTGCGTGTGTTAGCATTCGTTTGGATAATTTTGTGATAACGCTTACCCAATCTCCATTTCTGCCGTTACTACGATTTCCTTTTCTGTGTCACACGATCTGTACAATAATACTCAAAACTGCAGCAGAACTTGCAAATCACGTTGATGCACCTGAAAGCATACATAGATCATGAAAGGCTACCACATTACTGTGGTAACCAACTAGGATCTGTCCAGTGTGAAATCGAGAATATTCACTAGCTGAATCAAACTTTGAGGCCTTCAAGAAATCCCGGCTGCGCTTAGTTTTTTTTTTCAAGAAAATTTAACTGAAGTATGGGACGAGAAGCTGAAAGCCGCAAACAATGCATTGACACGTCCCGACGCAGCCTTGGCAAACATTCAGAGAGTTAGGGCAGGAGTCGTATTCTGTAGCGATTCGCTTTCCGAAAATTCACTTTGGCGGTGGCGTCACATTTGGGCGGTCCGCTGACGTAATGAGAACGAGAGGAAGGACAGAGGCCCATCGGCGCGCAGTTTTGTTTCTGGGTGTGAACAAGCAAATATAGCAAATTAGGAACGCTTCTTGCTCTAAGAGCCGATCTCGCCCGTGTACACGGCACGCAGAGGCTCTGCACACCGCACACGGTGCCTTTGAACCGAACCACCTAGACAGCACAGGCCTACGCACTCCGATCTGTGACGTCATGCTACCTGGCCCGAAATTTTCATTGCCAAGGCTGGCGTGACGAAAGCGGTGACGTCAAAATCACTGTTGCTTATGCGGAAGCATCCCCATTAGATTCTATGGAAGCCGGGTCAGGTAGCATGACGTCATGGAGCAGAGTGTGTAGGCCTTGTGCTATCTGGGGCTTCGAATCACGCCGAAGCACCTCGCGCCACCTCGCTTCATAAAGCAGACGACGAATTCGGTTTCCGCATGATTGACATGTGCGTGACTTCATTGAAATATACGTGTAAGTCCCGAGGCGATGGCGACACTCAGGCGGCGACCAATCGCTGCTCGCAAAGCGAATTCTTCGAAAACCGAAGCATTACAGAATACGGCCCCAGTGCTCACAAACAAAAAAAAGAGAAATAAAATGACCCTGAGCTAAAGGGTGGTGGCGCACTCAAAGCGAAGACTGTGTAGAAGTACATTTACTATTGGAGGGGAAATTGACTGCACAGTATCTAGAAACCACATCGATGACAGCAACCGAGTGCCGTCTGCCTAGCAAAAAAAAAAAAAAAATGAGAAGCCCGCAATAGTTTCATAGTTCACATGGTAAGCAAAATATACAGGCAACAGATATTGGTAAATGCGGCTTCAGACGAAGGACATACGCCTTTATGAAAGAGAGTCGAGACCAATTTTGTTATTGACTGTCGTCGCATCACACACACACACACACACACACACACACAAACAAAAAGGCAATTTGCGTAACCTATACGTGTCCTCGACGAAACCAAATGGCTGGCAGTTCTTGTGGACAGATCGCTGTGATATTAAGGCACGAAGTAATCATGAAAGCAGAGTCTTTCGTATTCGTGAAGAGCTTCATCTGAGGGTCCTTATTATTCTAGCGTAATAAGGCTTCCTTGCTCCAGCCAACGTGGCTTACGTCGATTCCGACGAATTATAAATTTGCAGTATTTTTTTATTTATACCTGCTCTGTTCTCTATCATAATGCTCGAAGTCTAGAAATCACTATGATGAATTCCACTTTCTTTTATAACAGTGTCAACGTTACTGTTCGGCTTGCGTGCGCTTAGGTAGGGACGATAAGAATTTATATTTATCTTTATCGTCGAGCTCAGAATGCGGGCCATCGCGTGATGCCCGGCCAAGGTGGTGCTGCAACAGTCATTTCATAGGACATAAAACACATGCTTAGACTGTACCTTCTTCTTCTTCTTTCTGGGGTTTTACGCGCCAAAACCAGTTCTGATTATGAGGCACGCCGTAGTGGAAGGCTTCGGATTAATTTTGACCACCCGGGGTTGACTAAATCAGAACATGTGTTGATAGGAATCAGTATAGGAAAAAAATCAGTAGTCTTCTTTTGATACCGGTGAAAAAAGCCCTGTACTCGGCTGCATTTTTACCAGTCACCCGGCACTGCTTTAATATATTTTTGCGCTGCATCTAGATGGGTACACCTAATACTTTATCATCGTTCTACTAGATGCGACCTGAACGACAGCGGTAGTGTCATTGACAAACTTATCAACTTAAGGCTTTCATCATATCGTACGAAACAACAAACATTAATTTATTTACAGAATGGCGGAGAGGTCGGTCTGAGCTACAGCTTTCTCTAGCCTGCTACTCCACGCTGGAAGGAGGACGGGGAAGAAAATGAGTTAGGGGTGATGGCGATGTAAGTTATTAAGTGCGCGTATACATCTCCACCAAGTTGCGGCTTCGCTAAAGCCGTGTCTAGCCCATTTGTTTTTAAAAGGCTAGAGCTGCGTTTGCGATCACAGCTGCGCTGTTTGCATTAGGGCATGGACGAAAAACAATGTTATCAGATAGTGGTCTGGTACAGACGTGTGCAATCGAAGTGACATGCTTCTGTCGTTTCCGATCGTGTGTACGCCGGCGAAATCCAAGACACGTGTGCGATGGCTTATGACACCTGGCTGTGTTCACAATTAGGACCAGTGTTTCCGTAGCCTATGAGGTATGCATAATGCCTAGAAAACACGAGGACAATGCAAATTTGGCGTACCATATTCTTGCTGGGTGCTTCCAAAACGCAGGGTTAAAGAAAAGAAAGAATAAAGAAACGAGAAATTGGCAGTTTCTCCCGAACGGTGGCGAGGCGTTGACAGTGATAGCAAGGTTTAACGTTGCGCTTGAACTCCTCGAACAGTGTTCTAACTATAGGCTGGTGCGACATGCTAGCGCAACGCAGCACGCTAGGCAATGACGGTTGGGCAGAAGGAACAGCGCCGCGGTAGTTGCCCAGCGTCTCCCAACGGTCGCCTGATGAGCGCCGCGCATTGCAGGCGTCACAACACGATGGTGCACGAGCAACGCGAAACCGTCGGCGTTGTCAGCGCCTAGTGAAATATTAGATAACGTTAGCTTGACATTTACTACGCGGACCAGAGCTTACACAGAGTAACTCAGCAGGACCGCTAGTATCATTACAGTGTGCGTGCGTACAACACTCAGGCCAGCAGTGGTAGGCGGAACGCGGCTCTTGCTCCGCCAGCGAGGCGATCCAGATTGGTATTGATGGTATATGCCCACTTCGCTTCCAGGCAGCAGAACAAGGGCGGCGCCGACGGCGTGAATGAGTCACGTACTATCGGCGTCAAATAAACGCGAGCAGCAGGGCGCGTGACCGAAGCATTACTGAACGTATAGTGCGCGCCGCCCAACCATCAACACTGAGAGGCGTTCACACCTGGTCTGACCGCAGTGCACGATGATGTTCCCTCCTAACTGCGATATTTTCACTTCTGTTCTGGCTCTCATTTATTAACAACGGAGCTGTTCAAGCCGGGCGTAATGTGTCAACCGCGAACAGAAAATGTGGGCCGATCCTGGCGGTAGTGCAAAAAGGGTTCCAAGTGCCATACGCATGTGAACTAGCGAAGCTGAGCCTGGTATGGTTGAGACTACCTAAGCTTAGTCAGTCATCGATGGCCAATCGATAGCCAATCAATAGCTAATCAATAATCGATAAATAGTCAATAAATTCCTGAAAATGCTGAGGATGACTTCGTATTGCTCAGCCTAGCTCAAATAAGGGGCCAATACTTTGCGATAGCCAATCGATAGCCAATCAATAGCTAGTCTATTCGGAAATCCATAACCTGTAAGGCTAGGACCAGCTAGGTGCCGGTCAGCTGTGCTGTTCCTTTAGCCTTTCGCCACTAGTGCAAGCTACGCGAATTCTTTTTCAAAGCGAGAAAAGAAATGTCATAGAAACAATTGCAGTATAGGGCGAGTAATATCGCACAGTGCTTGCGAAGCAGTGCTGCAACGTTAAAAATACACAGGAATGACAACAGCACCGGCGAGGCTGTCGTCGTCCCTGTGTATTTTAATCTTTGCAGCGCTGCTCTATAAGTACAAGTATGATATTCCAGCTAGCTTCAACACAAGGCTAAATAATATCGCACAAAGTGGCGAAACTGGATGACGGCGCACACTGTTTACCACGCGCACCGCTGTTCGTAGTACATTCGTATTATTTCTATCGCAATAATAAAAATACTGGGACCATGCACTCGACCGCCATCAACGCTGTGGGCCACAAGAGCACTGCTGCACTTTTTGCAGATGTCTGAGCTCCCCGACCGCCTTTGATAGCGCGGTGAACGTAGTTGTGCGTGCATCCTTTGTTCATTCTGCCTTTCTTATTAAGGTGAAAGCCTTAGGTGTCTATGTTGGTGTTGCCCATGGCGAAACTGAGCGAAACTGCGCAGTGCCGAAAAATGGCCGGTGCCGCAAGAAATGCGGGGATTGACGTCACATTTCTCAGGGAGGTTCCTGTAAACAAAGTAAATTAGTTGCGTTGTAAATAAAATCTGGTACATTTCGGTCTGGGTGGGAATCGAACCCGGGCCTCCGGGGTGCGAGATGAACACGCTTCCCTGAAGCCCCGGCTGCTCAACGGTCGTAGCTTACTAAAGGTGTCTGTGCCTACTGCGTGCGTGATTGCACACTTCATGCCGCAGCCATCTCGCTGACTAAAGGTGTGGCCTAGTGCGTGCACTAACATGCTGCACTTTAGGTACTACGTTAAGTGTTCATATGTGGCATTCAGGAGGTCGCCTGAGTGCCACACGTGTACGGTACTTCCCATTGCGGCTCGTTATGTCTTGCCAGATTTCTAGCCCCGATTGTACAACTTAATGCAATAGCAATATCTCCTACAAAGAAGCCTAACCCCGATTGTACGACCTCATGTATTACCAAATGTGCAGCAGGCTTTCGCCTTATTCTGTTACAAGAGTGTAACACGTGCCGAACTTTTTCCTTTTCTGCCCACTTCGCCACTCCTAAGTTTAGGGTAGCAAACCGGGTGCAACCTGCTTAACCTCGACGCTTTTCGTTTCCCTCTTTCTCTAGGATCGTATGGCATATCTCGACCACCTTTGGATCTACTGAGCAGTTATTTGCATGACAGGGAGCAGCATGTATTCATTTCAAGAGCCATGCAGACAACAAAATAATGAACGCTGCTGTACCACAGGAATCCACATAAGGTGTCAGTTTGGTTATTTATTTATGTACGAGTAAATGACTTTGAAAACTACTTCCTTTCCCAAGAATTTGTACTGCACGCGGAAGATAGCAGTGCTGACACCGCACAAAGTTTCAACAGTACACAAACAGAGCATTAAAATGAATGAATAGTATTTGCAGTTTGCGTTAGAAGAACAAATTACTTATTAAACCTCGGAACTCAAACGTTTATGGTTTTCGTTTCAAACGCATCAAAACATTCTACACTTAGCAACCCACAGAATATTTAAATTTCATAATTGCTCGTTTTTAGTTCTACTGCACTGCTTCTTAATCTTTAGCGTGTGTACTAATTTCCCACCTCGCCCCCCCCCCCCCCAAAAAAAAAGACACCTGCCTATGGAATCACAGTTCTTTAAGGGCCACGTAGTATTTACAACAGCATGAATAATACGATCACGTTGTGTTATGCTACAGTGTACTAGAAGGGGGCAGTGGGCTTACTGTCCGGCGAAGGCTATGTGATGCGGCGGCTCCACGAATGTCGACATCATGAGCTTCTCTGATAGGCCGAGCGGCGGCACTGGTGTCGGTTTCAGAGAAGAAATTAGAAGGAAAAATCTGTACGATAACACAAAGGGCAGTGCCTTGCTATTTGAGGCTCGATCCGGTTGCCTAAGGACCAAAACATACCGGAGCAAATATTTGAAACTAGATGAGGCATGTGTATGCTGCAGTAAAGATCCAGAGACCACTCAGAACATCCTAATGGAATGCGACGGGATCCACCCAGCGAGAACCGTAGGTAACATGCAACTCCCAGAAGCGCTTGAGTTTAAAGTGGAAGGAAACATCAACAGATCAGCCGTAGAGATAAGCAAGGGACGATTAGAATAGTGGTGGAAAAAAAAGCGGGCAAAAGATGGATACCACCTGATCCCTTAAAATGATAGGTAGCGGTGCAAGGTAAATTAAAAAAAAAGAAAAAGGATAATAAGAGGTATACAAAAATGCTAGATAAAGAACATGTATAGTATACCTGATTAAATCAAGCAGGCTAGGTGACTATTTGTGGCCGCCCCATTTCAAAGGGGATGCCAATAAATCATCATCATCATCATCATCATCATCATCATCATGCAATGTGGGAGTGACGGCGCAGCTGCCCAGCTGCCCAGAGCCCGCCCAGTGCCCGAACATATTAGTTGGATTTGCTGAGCTGCGTTATTTTTTCTGTGGACGTCGTCACGTGGTTTTTTTTTCTTTATTGTTTTTTTCGCATATAGCGTGCACGATATTAGTATGCCTTGAAGTAATTGAGCCTTGCCGCAGCATCGACAAAACCACTGTTACGTGCCTAGGTGCCAAACAGGCTATGTTTATGTGAAGGATGGGCCGAAGTTGTCCTTGTTTGGCGTCCCGAAGGATGAAACTAGACGGAAAGAGTGGCAAAATAACCTCCACAGAGCTGATAAGCCCAAGGACGACACGAGCGCAGTATGCGAGCTCCATTTCGAGCCACGTTATGTGCTCAGGGAGTATGTGCACATCATTCAAAGAAAAGAGGTGAGGATAGCACGTGGCAAGCCGATTCTCCGCGACGATGCCGTGCCAACCATTGTACCTAATTTGACGACCTACCTTACCAGGAAGCTGACGCAAGAGAGGCCTGCTCGAAAGAGGAAGAGGTAAGAGAAGTCTGACGGGCAATCAAAGCCCGCGTTCTGCCCTTCTGATAACGCTGTGGCCGTGCTGTGTCCTCGTACTGACGACGAGGTTTGGTACGCAGGAAAACAGCGTCAATCACTAATACTTTTCGGGAGCAGGCTTTGAAGAATGCCCACAAGAGTCTAGATCTTCACCATGCGATAATCTAAATCAGTTTTATTTGAACTTAGAAATGCCATCAGTATACTGCAGCAAACAAAGTTTTCCCGGTCATGCCGGTGTCGTATACTGCACGGCCGTGTTGACCTCTAATGTAGAAGTGCTCTCCGAGAAGGTAGTAATGTTTTCAGAGCCGCAGTCTGCCATATGCTTCAAGGTGCTCGCTAGAGGCATTTTGATAAAGGAAGGCGCACTGCAGAGCAAAACAGAGGCGGAGGACGTGTTGAGAAAGACTGGCTCAATGCAGCGGTTTGCGGGCGCAGTGAGACACAAGGACTATGATGAAGCTCTCTTCACAACCAAGCTAAGGTACCACGTGTTGCCACGCCAAGGACTGTACTTCAGCAGGAATTGCCTAGGCCATGTGCCTAAACAAGGTGCTTCTCTCTTTTTGTTCATGAAATATGAGTCATTATGCAGCCATTGTAAAAGTGGTTGTGCATTACCATCCTGTCATGCTTTTCCAGGAATGCCATGTGTCTGCTGCCGCTACTTGAGGCGAGATTTGCTCACACGGCACGCCACATCATCGCTCAGAAGCTGGAAACTTTCCCAACCATCTCGCTGATACAAGGGAGAGGCTTGTGAAAATGCAACGGCAAGTCGCAGTAAAAAAAAAAAAAAAATAAAGCTGATGGCTTTCAGGAACAGATTGGGAGCCTTACACGCCGGCAGCAAGAAGTTGTTAAACACTGCTTTGCAGCAGCGAAAGTCAAACCTAATAGCCTTCGGTACAGCAAAAGCTGGCTACTTTACTGAATCATAATGAAGATGAAGAGTCCCTGCTTATATGAGCACTTGCGAAAAAGCAAAATGCTTGCCCTGCCAGGAAATCAACACTAAAACGTTACGTATCTATTTACCGCAACCCGCCGTGGTTGCTCAGTGGCTATGGTGTTGGGCTGCTGAGCACGAGGTCGCGGGATCGAATCCCGGCCACGGCGGCCGCATTTCGATGGGGGCGAAATGCGAAAACACCCGTGTACTTAGATTTAGGTGCACGTTAAAGAACCCCAGATGGTCCAAATTTCCGGAGTCCCCCACTACGGCGTGCCTCATATTCAGATCGTGGTTTTGGCACGTAAAACCCCATAATTTCATTAATGAATTTTAACTATTTACCGCACACTTTTTGGCTTCAATGAGAAAATCTTGAAGAAACTGAAAGGTAAAACAGCGAAGCTCGACATCAGCAAGAGGCACAGGGGATTGCTCATTGACGAGCTCAAACTTTCTGAGAATTTGACCTTGAGGAGCACTGGTGCAATTGAAGCCTTTGTAGACTTGGACCAGTTTACCACGCAAAATGACAAGATCACACCATTTGACCATGGCATGGTAGTCCTTTTTGTGCCATTCCAAGGAAAATGGAGTCAGGTCATTGGCTGCTTCGCGACGAACAGCAACATGAAAGCAGATATCCTCGCCAAGGTGATAATAGAAGCCACAACACTAGCAGAAAAAAGTGGACTCTTTGTCGATTTTATTG
Organism: Dermacentor silvarum; assembly: GCF_013339745.2. Taxonomy (NCBI): domain Eukaryota; kingdom Metazoa; phylum Arthropoda; class Arachnida; order Ixodida; family Ixodidae; genus Dermacentor; species Dermacentor silvarum. Next base: position 148,801,676 of record NC_051154.1, read on the forward strand.
CAACTGACGGCGCAAGCTCGAACCGGAAAATGTGGAGGATGATGGGAATACGTGTGACTGCCACTTCAATTAACTGCAAAGTTCAGCACCCATATGACCCAATGCGTCACTTGTTCTTCAGTTCAGATTTTCCACATCTGATCAAATCCTTCCAAAACTCCCTGTTGAAAAATGATTTCAACACCCAAGCTGGCCGAGTAAGTTGCCCCATGTCTACCATTTATTGGCACTCTTAAACTGCCGCACATTGCACCTAGTCTCTTAGCGACGAACTACTCATTTTACAGTTCAAAGCAATATCTTTTCTTCAATCCTTCCGAATTTATAATTTGTCTGAAGGGCAGCTAGTTCTGCTTATCTGTCATTGTAGGGTTTACGTGGAGCATATGACTTGATTTGGTAGAGGAACATTAAACTGGAGGTTATCTAGAAGCCTTTGGCAGACTGATTTACATCCTTGCTACAACTAGCCTGCACAGCCACAAATGTCCTGTTTTGTCTTGGAATTGCTCAGCAGGTCCCCACGCGGCCAGTAAGGGAAGCTCACAAGATTGATGCTAATAACGTGACCCTTAAAGCCACGCCTGGAATGACAGAGTGTCACCTGTATCTGTATGGCTTTGAAAAAATGAGAGTGAGTTATGCGTTTCAACTGTTTGGCTCGAAAGTCCTCCAGGCTTTCCACCTCTACAGGAATGAGCTATACAAGGTATTTGGAACTATAAGTGCCACTCAGGAATTCTTCAGGTAACCGTATTTCCAGATAATTAAAAACTGTTTTCAGTAAACATTCCTTAAAGCGAGGATGCATTAATTTTACCATTTTTGCAGTTTTCTTACTTTCTACGTGGCCTTGGCTGCAATCTGAGATTCCATGTCAACAGTGCTTAAAGCAATATTGTTTGTGCTCTTTTTCAGCAAGATCAACCAGCTGATATCAATCATGACGTCATGGTATGCAGCTGAAGCTATCCGGCCAGGCTCTTTAAACACAAGAACTCTGAAGGACTTCCTCTCATATCTTGACCAGTGGCGAAAACATGCCAAGGAAACCGGAGGTTTTTTAAATGACTCCACAGCAGTAGGCCTGCGTGTCACTATTTCAAGTACACTTGAAATGCTTGTCTATTTAACATCTAAAGTTGGGTACAAGTATATGATGACATCAAGAACCAGCCAGAACCCACTCGAGAATTTCTTTGGAATCGTGAGACAGGTTTCTGGCTACAACGACCACCCAACTACAACGCAGTTCCTGATCACTGTGAATTGTCTTTATTTTTATGGTCTAGTTACGTCAGTTAGCGAAGGGAACTGCGAGTAAGGTACACTGGCCTCCTTACTGGAAGTTGGCTCTCTCGAAGCATCAGGTGACAGAAATGAGTGCAGTCAAACTGCTGCTAGCGCTACTGCCACAGAGGCCACACAAAACGTGGTACCCCAGCATTGCACGGGCCTGCAGGTTTCAAACGACCATAACCAGCATGTGGCCAGAAGCGACTCGAGGCTCACTTACCACATTGCGGGCTATGTTGCGCGGAAGTGTATTGTCAATTCCAGCACAAAATGCCAAGAATGCCACCAGGCGAAAGTTTTCAACTTTCCCGGCTAACAAACTTCTGTGACCAAGGAGGCCTCCTTTATCCCTCCAGTCAGCTGTACGGCTTCGTGAAAAAGCTAGAGGATCTTTTCCCAGAATGCTTCTGTCAGACCTAGCTACACTCTGACAGCATTATGGGTATGCTGGCAGTTGTTAAGAGTAAGCTTTCTCTCGAAGTTGGCTGCAATGTACACGCTCTTAGCCTGAAAGCTAAAATAATTAGTTTTTACATTGTCACTCGTTTGAATTTTTATGTGAAAGGAATTAACTGTGACAAGGCAGGGAAGCGGCAGAGTGCCAAGCAGCTAAAGTTGAGCCGTTGCACGTGAGCTCAAGTGCATGCATGAAACAATGGCTTGCTGTACTTCTTGCAAATAAACGCTTTGTGTCAGCAACAGCCCTGTTATCTTCATTTTGCTTAGCCTTATATAGGTGTACATAAGTAAAACAAATGTGTGCCTGCATAATAATGGTTAATAATAAACGCAGCAGGCTACTGGGAAGCATGAAACAACTAAAGTGGAACAAATAAATATTTAAGCCATATATAGAAATTCATTTTGGCTAAGCAAAGGCCCAAACCTTGTTTAGAGCACTGCACAGGCCGATTTTTTCTGCCCGGGCCCGGCCCGGGCCCGTTTTAACGTTGGGCTGCCTGCCCGAGCCCGACAAAAAGTTTTATGGCGAGACCCGGGCCCGGCCCAGGCCCCGAAGTAATCTACGTAACCCGCCCGGCCCGGCCCGCCACCCTTTTACCTTAGGCCCGAGCCGGGCCCGAGCCCGGCTCGAAACCGGCCTGAACCCGGCCCGAGACCGAAAAAGATCACCGAGCAGCATTAAAAAAATAAAATAAAGAAGTGAATGAAAGTAATTCATTCTTAAGGCACAAATACATGTCATATGCAATTATGAACAACATTTCAGCGGTCTGAACGCCAGTACCAGCGCGCCAAGTAGTACGAATGACCCCGCCGAGCAGTATCGCCAGCAGTTTCCAACGGCGCGGCCTTGATGCAGCCCAATCAACTTCTATCGCAGCGCCGCCCCAGTATTTTTCCCCGTCGGGCGCCTCACTACAAAGCATGCGCCGCCCCAGCCGATCGCCCACTCAACCGTATTCATTCGTACACTATAGCCGAAGCACAGCCACGACCGGTCGTGAGCTCACCGCATGGATGGAGTAAATGGAGAAAGAAAGCGTCTCGTACCTCCATGGTGCAGCGTAAAGCACTGGTGCTAGGCGGCCAGTTGAGAACATGTGTGACATCATGGATGGACGCAGTGCCATATTTCAGCCGCGTGACGAATTATTGTATCTCACCAGTCATCGTTTTACCAAATTGCCTTTGAAGAATCAGCAAGTCGCGAACGCGCTTGCACCGCGCTGAAAGCATTGATTACATTGATTTAGGTAAGGAATACAATGGCATCCTTTGGTTTGAGGTGACTTCGGTCTTTCTGGACTTTTACATTCTGTTCAAACAGCACAAAATACGGCGGAAGAAGAAAAGGGAAGTACACAGGAGTAGCGCTGCTAGCTTCCAGCTGCGCTCGGGCAACATGTTTTTCAGAGTCGAGACGCGCGAGCATAACTCGCTGCACGTTACACGCACACCACCAGAAAGTCCGAGCCCGGCCCGGGCCCGCGTCAAAATACCCGAGCACGGCCAAGGCCTGGGTCAAAAAGCACATGCCGTACCCGAGCCCAGCCCGAGCCCGTGAAAAAACTGCCCTACCCGGTTCACCTGCGCTACCAAACTGCGCTACCCGGCCCGGCCCAGCTCACGGGCCGAGCCTGGCCCGGGCTTTCGGGTAAGCCCGAGCCCTTGCAGTGCTCTAACCTGGTTAGCATACCTGATTCTTTTCTTTTTGTTTTGAGCTCAGCTAGGAAGTATGCGTGTGCTGTTTTCTGTCTAACAAAATTTTACGTTAGGTTGACATGGCATGAAACCGTATGTTGGGTCACCGTCTCTCTAATTCAAGATTTTCTTTGTAATTTTTTTTACGATTGCCCGATAATTCGAAAAATTTTAAGGCGCCTTCCGCATAAGCAAAAATCCGTCAGTGACGACCTCTTTGCACAAAACGTCTAAGAGTTGGGATAGGTAGCAAATTGCCCAAGAGTTGCCGTCGTCCTTTTCCACAATGTACTATTATGGCAAATATGATGTGGCCTAAAGAAATATGGTGCTCGCTAAAGATATGTAGAGACTCTCAAGTATGTCAAAATTAAAAACAAAGAAGAGTCTGAACTGCTTCGAACTGAAACCAACAGAAACGCATGGAAAATGAAAGCTTCTGCAAGCAAAGCTTCCATTGAAGTTGCCTGTGGCACCACCTCTTGGATGCGACGCTGACTGCGTCAGAGGAGCGGCTGAGTAAAGGCCAAGATATTGACTCTTTTCGCTAATCAGTTTGTTTTATAGAAACGAGATGGCGCTCACAGCGGTGCGCCATACCTCTCCTCGGCGACCGCGCACAATTACGACACCATTACCGCTTCTACCTTGCTTCTGTGCGATCAGCTGTCGGAAATGCAACTGAGTTTTCGCTAACACACTGTGCTCCAATCAAGCTAGATTGAACCATGTGGATTGAAGACGTGTGCAATAGTTGGCTGCAAAAATAGTGACTAGCATGTTAAGGAATAGAATTAATCTGTGTGGCCAAGTTCGCGGACCGCTGCTGCAACTGTCCGAACGTGTCACCGGCACTTCGTGATGTACGGCTTTCCTCAAAGATACAGAAATTTGCTCATCCGCCATACCTTGTATCGCTAACCTTCAAAGAAAGGGCTTCATCCCCAGAACGTCGGCAAGAGGGAGTACTACTAGTTAAACAATGACAAAGGTAGTAGCGCCGCTTCCTGTCATAGTAAATTTCGCGCACGTTATCTCTACATATCTGTCCCAAATGGCAGGAAATCTTACGCCCACTCTATCGCCGACGTATAAAGAATAAGTGAATGAGCGCACACTTGAATATATGCGCACTGTATACGTACAATAAATGACGGACTACACCTATGGCGCACGAATGGTCGAAGCTGAATGTTTCGTGACGGTCCACAAGAGTAAGCGAGTTACCAGCTGTAATATATATTTGCTACAATGTATTACAATGTACAAAACAGCTACGTTTCAAGCCTTGTGCATAGCAAGAACAAATCTATCGGAACTGAGCACACCCGCGAGCGATTAGGCAGAAAATAATTAGATAGTGGCCGCACTGAGGAACTTCACTGAGTCAGAAACTGACAAGCCACTGCTTCAAAGTATTTGCCGAATAAAGAACAAAGAGCACAACACACTAATCCTGACTGAATTCATAATCGGAAAGCTTGGATACCTTGGTATACATATTTAGCCCTGCTTTTAGAACAAGCACCATATACGCTGCTTGCGCCATTTGGACATAGCTTAATCAGCTCTGAAAGCGCTTTTGCATGTTCTCTGAAGCTGTGATCAAAGCTTCGTGTCGTCCACCTAGTCACCGTCTACGATATCTCCGAAAACAGAGGTTTTCTAAGCCGCGCCGGCGTCATACACGTCCATTGTAAACAAGGAGGCAACGGAGGCAGTTGAGGGAAGCAATGGACGCGTCACCACGTGATCAAACATGGCAGCGCCCACGGGATCGCCGCAAAAAGGGTCAATAGTCCCGCGTTTTCGGCGCGCCAGCCGCGACAGGCGAAGTCGGATACGCTACGCCAGCCACGCGAGCCTGTGGAAGAAATTTGCCTCCTCTATAGTTCGGCACGCACGCCGCTAGGGTGCCTCGATGCCAGCGCCGCCGTTCAGGGTGGTGCCATCCTTTGACCGCACGCGCGCCGCCGCTTTCTCGCTGCGACGCCATCTTGAGTCACAGCGAGCGGTTGCGAGTGCTTGGTGCCGGTGCTTAGTTCGAGACACAGTGCGCGCGGATGCTTCGCTGACGCTTCTACTTGCTGTACAGTGTTCAGCCGCATGAATGACAAGCTTGTCAAGTGCATCGAGTCGACATGACGGGCTGTTGTGTTCCCAAGTGCACCGGATCGACGCGTAAAGGGCTTCGTTGTTTACGCTTCCCCGGGACCAAGAGCGAAGGAAGAGATGGGAAGCCCAAGTAAAGCGGTATCGCTGGAAGGCAACGGATAGCTCCTAGATTTGCGAGGTAAGTGTCAAGAAAGTTTAGACTATCGCATCGTGTTTTTCATAAATAAGAAAGTATTCTCTGATCCTCGCTCACGTACCTACGTTCGCTCACGAACTAAGCACTGCACCGATGCTGAGTAGCCTATGGTTTGCGAGCGCGCGTCGCATAGGCTTTTGCCGTTTTGATCAGCGCAGTGTATGCGAGTAGTACCTTTATTTTAAGAACTGACGAAAATGCTTCGCCGCGAAATAGCCTTACATTAGCTACAAATCGTCATGTAAACCACCTATTTTACTTTTTCACGGGAAGCACACATCGTGTGTCTCTTGTTTCTTTTTTTTTCCCCTCAGTTTATTTTTTCGCTACTGGTTATTTGGGACTAAAGAACGCAGTGCTTCTTCTGGGGAGAGCGGCTGTTGTGTACGTGGCAAGCGAAGCATTGTGATTTTCTCTATTCTCAGCAGATATCTTGCGGATCTCAGGTTGTTACGTTATATAGCTGATTTTTTAGACGAATATATATGTAGCGTGGTGCTCGTAAGCCGATGGTCATTCGTGCTCATTCCCGATCGTAGTGGGTACTGTGACGGTCTTTAAATGCCTGTGCATGGTATGCCCAGGTGTAGTAGAGTTAAGGGGCATCATGGGACCAAAATGTTTCGGCGCTTTCTGGCATGGTGTCTGTTGTAGCCTGTGCATATCTTCGAAACGTGTGAAGCGAGGGAATACAGCATTACTTCAGCGAAAATTTATTTTTAAGCACTGTAATGGGTTCTCTGTATTTACAAGGCAACTTTTCATATCAGTAATCACTTTTGTTGTTTTACTTGTACTTAGAAACACTTTGAAGAGGACCAGTACGAGGGAAATCGACAGGATGGGCGCCGTCTGTTAAAGTCAACAGCCTTACATCATCATGGACTATATTTTCGAAGTGAAAAACATTGCTAATCTGTATTTGACTGTCTTAGTTTCATTTACGGCTTTTGGACGCGATATGTATGCAGTGTTGTTTATTTTTTCAATGTAGTTATCAGTGTTCTAATGGTTATTTATAAAATGTTCTGTACTCGCCATCGATGTGTTTGGCTGATGCGATGTATTCGATGGTAGCTGATGTATTCTGGCTGGATATCTTGATTAATATTACCCGCGGTTGCGTTTTCTTGTTTGCATTCTTGTTTTCGATCTATATTGTGTGTAATAAGGTTGATGTACTCACTTGAACCCCCCCCCCCCAATGTAATGAATAGATTAAAAATAAACTCTGACTATCCCGAATTGTGTGTCGAGCCTACCTTTCGAATTTTTTTTTATCTCTTCTTTCAACGTAACCTTCAGGCGCCACACAGTACATATAATTTTTCATGTACATATCTCTTTCATGATTGATTGTACTAGACATTATAAGTAAATGTATTTGTGCATCGTTTGGTTTCTTGTGTGTACTACGCAAGATTGACACAGACAAGTTACGTTACATGTTTCTCTACAGCACTAACTAAACCTTATTTTCACATCGCAGTTATTTTTACACTAGCTTAATCCTGTCAGCACACAGTTTTGTGGGCAAAAAAAAAGCAAAATTGCGCGTAGATATCGTCAAATAATTGCAACGAACGCGAAGAGCACGCGCAACGCAAGGGAAACTAACCGCCGTGCGCGAGTGGCTGGCTACGGTAAAGGAGGCGTGACGTGTAAACCAAAATACAACAGCGAAAAAGAAAAACTTCCACACACAGGGGGTCGCAAACCTTATATACCAAGCATCGAAGCGCAACAAAAAAATAGTGCGTACTTCAAACATACACACGGCATGTTAAATGTAAATTGAATTAGGCAACTTGGGGCATGTTCCCATCGCCATACATTTACGTCTTGGACCTTCGACGAGTTAACGGCTATTGGTTATAAAGATGTGGAGATGCGATACCGATAAAAAAATCCTCATCAAGGCAAAGCACTTCGAAGTGCGCCGCGAGTAACACTATTTATGAACGCAAGCGTAGCTGAGTCTCAGCTCGTGTGACTCAATATGGCGGCGCCAGCGGGGTTGTCTCCACCCTGGACGGCGGCGCTGGGCATCGAGGCACCCTACACGCCGCATGAGGCTAGCGCCATCTCAGTGTGTGGGAGCGCCACTAGACGAGGCAACCTAAAGTTTGCCTGCGCGGCACTAGCGCCGCCCACTCCCCTGGCGGAAGAATGGAAGTGTCGAAGGTCGCCGCCGGGCCAGCGCGCGCCCGTGTTCTCTACGGTGCGAGCCACCGCGTGCGTTGTTTTCGTGACGGCGAGTGCGACCTCATCAACCAGGAAAGGTGGCACGCCATACTGCTGTGTTGTTGATTGCCACAAGAGCCTCGAAAAGTCGAAAGCCGCCCGTGAAGTTCTACAGAATTCCGGAGAGGTGGTACGAGAAGGACAGACGACAAGCGTGGATAACTGCAGTGCGCCGAGTCAAGTAAGTCACGTACTTTCGCATTCGCGTGCAATATCACGGCCGCTCGATAAAAACGCAATAGTAATGTGCCTGTATTTAGCGCATGGCCGTTTGTTAAGACGTGTCGCGTAGTTGAATCGTACAGTGAAATCCGCCGTGTTAGCTTAGCGGTAAATGCATACGTGTACCGGCGCTAAGCTCGACGACGCGAGCTCGATTCCCGGCCACGGCGGCCGCATTTCGATGGAGGCGAAATGCAAGAATACAGTTCTTGCCATGTACTTTGATTTTTGTGCACGTCAAAGAACCCCCCCGGTGGTCAAATTTATTCCTGAGACCCTCGATTACAGCGTGCCTCATAATGATATTGTGCTTTTGGCACGTAAAACCTACGAATTTAATTGATTGTACTGTTAGTTCACTTGCGATAGGCAAAGACTGGCTCAAGATAATTATATCCTTTTTCCAAACGCTGCAACTTAAATTCATAGTTGTACAGGCAACAAATAGGGCCGCACGTTACTTGTATTTTGTGTGGTGGTAATCCGTATTTAATGCAAGCTACGGTCATCGCATGCGTCGGTAAGCGGCAGATCGCAAAGCAGCTGCCCGAGACGCGCGCGTTATGTTTGTTGCTTGGCCATGCTTTCTGGGTTCACAATATCCAAGCATGTTTTAAAGTAATTGCCACCTTGCACATTCTTCCTGCTTCACTCTTCCCGCCAAGAATCGTTTCGTGTAGTAGCCGGCCATCGGTGTGAGCTTACTTTTGCTGCGGCGGGGCATTCGCCCGACGAGAAACTAGATTTGCTTTGGTGAGGCATGTATCGCTAATTCTTGCGCTCGTGCTGCTGGTCCCAAGGTAATTGCTGGTTACGGTGACCTGGGTTCATTTCGCGGAGCAGTTTGTACGAGTGATTTCTCATGACCAGTGAAAAGATACCTTGCTCAATAATGCAATGAGTTGCCATGACTCTAGCATTGAATAAGGCATGATATACATTAAATATTTATACAGCATGATATAAGGCATTGTGCACATATGTAGTACTTACATCGTTAATTAATTTTATTGGCTTATTGGTGCCTAATGCTAGTGTTCTTTCTGTTCCGACAGTGCTGATGCCACTCCTTGGGAGCCAAATTGAGAGCAGCCGTGTGTGCGCGCCCAGCGACCAACGAAACGAACCGCAATCGTCACCGTCTCGGCACATCTCTGCAAGCATGCATGACCGCTTTGTGACTGCACCATGGAGAAATAAAAGTGACTAAATGACTGAACTCGGTGTGTACCTCTAACTCGATGTCGTATACAATCTTGTTGGACACCTCCGACACGCACTTGGCTTTCACTGTCACATCACCGCCCACAATTTTTCAACACCACACACGTGTGGAAGCAGACGCTCCCCTTTCTTGAGGTTGCCGCCATGAAAAAAACTGTTGGCGTCGGCAACCGTCTTGAAATCGCACTGCAGTCTTTGCATCGCTGTTCAGCAAGCACGCGATCTGCCGCCTTCGAAAACGGAGCGCCGTGAGCACGAGAAGCGAAGGAAAGCGCGGGCGAAAAAATGTAAACAAAGCGGAGACTGCACCGCGGAGCGACCGCGCTGCTTGAAATTTCCACATTGGGGGCGCTGTCAGGAGGCGCGGCAGCGCCTTCAGGCGATCGTTTTCTCGTCTCTTCACGGCCGCGCGATCCATGGCGCATGCGCATTCTCACTTTCTGACAGAATGTGCCCGCGCCGTCCGAGTTGTGCGCTTTTTTTTTTTTTTTTTGACAAGAGAAGACACTTTATTTCAGACAACCAACATACATAGTTGCCTAGGGGCCAGTCATGCATAATATATAAGCATAAGTTCGACAAGAAAGCACATCGTGATTTTTTACATACGCAAACACAAAAAATACCTTATACACAGGTCTCGCTCCGTGTGCTGTTTGACTGCCTTCACGGCATGGCGTTAACTTGTCCTGACAGCCTGAGAAGATCGCAGTCCTAGTGCTAGTGCGTCGGCTACGTCAAAAGCGGAAGCGAAACATGTGCATACATCCTCACTTGCGTTGTCATCGTCCACGGACGTGAGAAAGCCACAGCCGCGCTGTCACTACGAGCGCCGCAAGCCGCCATTTTGCTTTCTGCCTACTGCCCCTACAGCGCGCCGTGCATTCTGGTCTAGCGGCAGCCGCGTGAAATAGAACATGTCCTATCTCCGCGCCGGCGGCGCTGAGCGCGCCAGACGCAGCTGGGCACGCCGGCTACGCCGTGACGCCGGACTGTAGATTGTGCACTTTTCACCGGCGTTGCTTAACCGCGCCGCGCATGGCCGCGCGCGCGCGTTACGCCGGACTATATCTTGCCCTTAAGCCCACTGCCCATTTCTAGCGCACTGTAGTTAGGCCTTCATTTATACATATTCAAGTGATTCTCTTACGTGATTGAGTCTCACATATTGCGGTAAGGAAGCTGCATTAAACACATCCAAATTAATGTTCTTCCAATGATAAGGTCTGCTCCTTGGAACGCTGATATATATATATATATATATATATATATATATATAGGTACAGGGTGTTTATTTTTAAGATTTACGGAATTTATAGAAAACGCCTGTGGCAGGTAGCGTAATTCTTATCATTGAGCTGGATTATTCGATGAGGCAGACGTTAATAGCACGAAAGATCGAAACACATACTCAACTAATTAACCAAAAATCACTAATTAACTTATTAGTTAATTACTTTACGACACATATTGGAATTTCCGAATTGAAGCCGGTGATCTTGTCAGGCGTATCCACTTGGAATATATTTCCAGAATGATACCAGTTTGTAGATATGCGCCATCAAACTCGCCGTGAACATGCAGTGTTGTTCCACTTACTTTTTTAGCAAAATGCTGCTTTATACATTAAAGCATAAAAGTAACTGGAACGCCCATGTATATAGTCCCACACTTTGCGAAATAATATCTCGAAACTGCTGTCATCCTGGAAATTCATTTCAAGTGGATGCGTCTTGCAAATTCACCACCTACAATTCGTAAATTGCAATATGGGTCGTAAAAAACTAAGAAGCTCATTAGTCAATTTTTGGTTAATTAGTTTAAATCGTGCTACTTATGTCCGCCTCTTCGAATAACCCAGCTCAACGATAAGAATAATGCTACCTGCCACAGGCGATATATGTACAGGGTGTTTCAGCGAACACTTTCAAAAATTCTTAAAGGTTGCCTGTGGCAGATAGCCCAATTCTAGTTCATGAGCTGGTCTACTCGAAGAGCCGGACATTACCTGCACAAGAAATTGAAATACATAATCAAATAATTAACAAAAATTCACTAATTAAGTTTTAACTAATTATCTGATGGCCCATATTCCAATTGACAAATTGCAGCCGTGGAGTTCGCAAGACGGATCCACCTGGAACGAATTCTCGGGATGACACCATTTTCGAGATATTAATTCCCGAACTTTGCGGAGAAATGCATTGGCGTTCCAGTTAGTTGCTTCAGAAAACGTCGCTTTATGCATTGAAGCACAAAATTAACTGGAACGCCAGTGCAATTCTCCGCAAAGTTCGGGAAATATTATCGCGAAACTGGTGTCATCCTGAGAATTAATTCCTAGTGGATCCTCCTTGCGAACACCACGGCTACAATTTGTAAATTGCAATCTGGGCCATCAGGTAATTTGTTAAAAACTTAAGTAGTGATTTTTGTCGATTAGTCGATAATGCATTTCATTTTTTTGTGCAAGTAATGTCCTCCTTTTCGAGTAGACCGGCGCATTAGCAAGAATTGTGCTATCTGCCACAGGCAACCTTAAATAAATTTTGAAAGTGTTCGCTGAAGCACCCTGTATATATATATATATATATATATATATATATATATATATATACATAGAATACAAGCTCACACATAAACTAGACCAAGTGTAACCTCGTTTCAACATTCATTTGGATGGTACATTATATCTGTGTAAATATATTTCTTTGGTTTATTATGTGGTATTTCCTTTTCAGTCTGGTGAAAATTGCTGCATCTGTACTGTTTTCTTTCTATCCAAATAATAACGAGAGCTCCCTTTGCAGTTTCACGCTCTGGAATTTTCTTTCTATACCCCCCTCCCCCATATGCATATACCACTGTTGAAGGACTAGAATTAAACTGCACCGCCGCATTATTGCAGAGAGCTAGGGGCACCGGCAACATTTTTCTGCTGCTTGCGGGCACGTCAAGACTCTATTTTTGTGGGGAGTGCATAATGGTGGTGTTGAAGTGTTTTCGCTCTACTTCCAGAATGATCTTAAACAAGGTTATATGATGTTTTCCATTCAAATGGCCCCAAGTTCCGCATCAGTTTTCAAATCCTTCTGAAAGGAAACAGAAGGCGTAAGACACGAACGTTCGCGCTTAATGTTCATCGAGTTTCTTGATAATTTGTCAGGCCTCGAGAAATGTAGGACGTTTTATTATGAAGTATACGGGAACTAGTGTCAGGATATTGTTACCCACACCGATTCGAGCCACAGGAGCTTCCGCATGTGGCCTTATGGCAGCGCATTTTTTTACCTAAAAACGCTTTGCTGTTCAAGTAAAAGCGTGGTGCGGTTGTCAATGTACCGCGCACCATCAGCGCATTGTTTGAGTCGCCTCTCCTTTCGTTGAACTGGAAGTTTAGAGTGAGAGAGCGACAGACATAAACGGGATGGGAAAGGCCGGGAGGTTACCCGCAAAAGACTCTGGTTTGCTACCCTGCACTGGGGGAAGCGTAAATTGCTATTAGAACGGTGGTTTGCTAAACAGGCGCGGTTCGCCTACCAGCCCGTATCGCCAATCTCAATAATTATTAACTGGCACGCCTTTGTGGTGGAAGATGACAGAGAAGGGAAGGAGGATAAAATATCAGTAGGTCGGCACGCCCTTGCAAAGCTGCGGCTGCACAAGCTATCCTTCAGTACGTATTCTTTTTCTTTACTTTTAAGTTATTTCTTATTCCGCCCAGATGAAGCACATGGATGGGACATTGCCTCAGGGTCTCTCGCAAACACGACACTTGCTACCCTACAAGCCGTGTAATTGGACAATAACCAAGATTTCCTGCTAGAGTCGTCCCGTAAAGCTTTTACATTGCAACTGAACAGATATAAGGCTAAACGTATGAGGAAGTTCTGCGAGCTGATTGGCACGTTTGCGCCATTGTGCTGGCGCCATTGTCTTCGAAAAAAAAAAAAACGCTGGGCAAACATATTGGCAGTCCGCGGTGTGAAGATGCTGTGAACAAACGGCATACATTAGCGTCACGATGCCGTGGCGCCGGATGGCAAGATTTACCATAAAGAGAGCAACCTCTCAATGCCTGGCGTTACGAAGGTTTGTGGATTTCTACCGATATATAGCGGGCAGGCACACAGAACACGATTGGCTGGCAGTGCGACGCGGTCATTGCCCGCAGCAGGTTTGACGTGCTACGCGGCGCAGGTGTCATGACAAAACACACTTAATTTTGTTCAATTGTGTGTACTGTTCTAAGAAAAAAAAAACGGACTCTAAGACCGTACAAAAATTCAAAACTGCTTTAAGGTGACGGTCCCACTCCGGCGGCACGAGCCCCCCGTTTTCAGCACTTTTGGAGTAACCGTGGCGGCTTTTGTACTTAGGATATAAAGTTGTGGTACATACCATAAAAAGCTTAATTCTGGTAGATTCCAACTATATATAATATAGGGAAATTGATTAAGGTGATTTAGAAAGAAATGTTCATGAACAAGCATAAGGTACATGGTTCTTGCGAATTGTGTCTCAGTCGTGACCATATTTAGAAGAACCTACCGCATGTGCAGCATTGCGGCTTGCTCTGTAGCTTTAGGACATATTTATCTAGTTCCTAGACGTAGCAAAGTAATTTTGAATTTATACTTCTTGGATAATTTGCTTTTGAAAATGGCCAAATGTCGCAATCTGCTGTTGTAAACAGCCCGGCAACTACATGCTCAAAGAAGTTAAATTTTGGACAAAGTAGAGCTCAAGGAATTTCCAGATAGGACGCAAAATTTCATTCATGTAACTTTATTAGTTTTCCTAATCATGCGGCCGAAATTAGGCAATTTTTATAATTCTGGTTTTATTTTGTCCATTTTTTCGGGAAGGTACTAAAGCTACGAAGCTGTCGTTTAAAACTAATAAATGTACTTGAATGAAATTTTGCGTCCTAAATGTAAATTCCTTTAACTCTACTTTATCCAAAATTTAGGTTCCTTGAGTATGTAGTTGCCGGGCTGTTTACAACAGAAGATTGCGATATTTGGCAATTTTCAAAAGCAGATTATCCAAAAGTAAAAATTCAAAATTATTTTGCTACGTCTAGGAACCAGATAAATATGTCCTAAAGCTACAGAGCAAGCCGCAATGCTGTACATGCGGTAGTTTCTTCAAAATATGGTCACGACTGAGACACAGTTCGCAAGAACCATGTATCTTATGCTTGTTCATGAACATTTATTTCTAAATCACATTATTCAATTTCCTTATATTATATATAGTTGGAATCTAAAAGAATTAGGCTTTTTATGGTACATACCACAACTTTATATCCTAAGTAGAGGAGCCGCCATGGTTACTCCAAAAGTACTGAAAACGAGGGCTCGTGCCGCCGGAGTGGGACCACCACCTTAACATTGTCTTTAACATGTAAGGATGAAGCCGTTAACTTCTGCTGAGCTTGCTATTAAAAGTCTCAACCACACTTCTTTCGGCGGCGCCATATTCGACGGTGCCTGAACAGCAAGATCACATCACGAAAGAAATATCGTACGCCTCATCCTCGCCTTGGGCCGGTATTTTGTAGCGATGCCTTTAAAGTAATAATGCCTTTTCGCGCTTATCGCGCCTTGTCAGTGGTCAGAGCGGCAGTCCGCTCGCGTTATCAACGGGATCAGCCGGCCGTGAGCGGTGGATGATAAGACTAGTGTAAAATAAGTCATAAGGCATCGCTACAAAATCGCGGCCTTGGTGTGTATAACAAACGGCAACTACGAATTCTGCGCATAACTCAACTCAAGCAAGTGTATTCACGTGATAAGACGAAAAGTAACTATGCTTTATCTTTATTCGAGTCGGTAGTTCTTTGGGGGTCAATTTTTGTGGATCCAATACTGAAGCGAACGAAAGATGCTTTAACTTTTTTTCCTTCCGCGAATTCTCGGGATCAGCGATCCATGAAGATTTATTTGCGGAAAGCTACAACGCTTCGAGCTGAAGAGGGCTTCCTGCAAACATGTTTATTCAGCTTGCAGCAGTGTTACGGACTTGTACAATTTTTTTCAACAGCAGCGTCGGCAGGAAGCCTTTCTAGATGCATTTCTCACTGAACTTCCGACTACTCTCTAGTGCTTGCTCGATACGACCGAATCGTAGCGGTGCATCGTGCATCTTGCGCTTGCTTTTCTTCCATATATTGAGGTTTTACATGAAGAGGTCTAGTGTTCCTTTATGTCTTGTCTCTCGCTCAAGATGAATGGGAGAAGCTGTTTACGTTACCGTTAGCAGTCTGTCTCCTACCACCCTCTTCCGAAGTCTGTTGTATGAAGCATTTCTACTGTATGAAGTCTGCTGTATGAAGGTAAGTATTTCTGGCTGATGGTGGGGAGGGCGATTGCGAGCTAGTCGCTCAATGGCTCATCTGGGTGCGAACGATGCAATTATGGCGTGCACGCAATTCAGAAAGGTACGCCAACTCAGAAGGGTCATTGTTTTCTCTCCAGTATCGCTATCGTGAAACATTTCCGTCAAGCACATTAGAAATCTGTCACCAACGATGGATAAGCTAAAGCTCGTGATGATGTCTTCTTTCGTCAATGATGTGGCTGTTTCTCGAATTTGGAATTTGGTGAGTTACATCGATTACTCTACCCCGGCTCATCGCTCTCCGATACACTTTATTTTAATATGTATCAAAATTATAATATTTTGGACCTAGTCGGGAATCCATACTTAAAACTGCAGCGGGAAAACTACGCCAGACGAAACAAGACGAGACGCATTAAGCGCTAATTTTCCATCTTGTCTTATTTTCGCCTGGTGCAGTTTTCACGCTGTAGTTTCAAGTGAGTATTTCTATAGCGTTACATGGGGTTCAAAAGACGCTGCTAAAGAATATAGAAAAATATGTTCGATAAAGAAGTTGCACTGATCAGAAAAAAACAGTATTCGTTGTCACAGTTGCTGATGCTAAAAGATAGAGTTCCGGCTTAAACACAGTCGTGGCTCGAAAAGCTTACTGCAGTGCTATAAATAGGTAAAAGTTTAGCGAATCGCCTTCCTGAAGAATGGGCTTTCTCCTCCCGCTTAAGACGATTAAATTTTTAGTCGCTGATCTGTTCGTTGTGGGGAAACACTTGTTCACCTGCTATTTCGAAGATATTGCTTCCAACATAGGGGCTGAACTACTGTTGCACACTCCTTTTTATTTTTCCCTATTCTAATGTCACGTAATGCATGAAACTGCGTACGCGACCTTACGGTGCTTTCTTGTAGCAGCCTTATAAAAGAAAGGAATAGCGACACGTCAGAAAGTGTAGATGTCTAAAAGCTTTCGCAGAGTGATGCGACACAGACGAAGCTTCTGTGCAAAGTCGTCAGTCACTGTGCAAAATAATGGAGTATTTTTTTGCAACATCAAGTTTTTTTATCCTTCTGTTGACTGCGCCACACTGTTTTACAAAGGACGAAAAAAGGACTGACACACATGTGCCCTCTTTTTTGAGCACACAAAGGTACACCATACCGAGCACACCATACCGAACGTTACCGGCACTTGTATTATGTGCAACTTTGTAAAAGAAAAAAAAAAGGTAATAGAAATTTGTCGATGGAGCATCAAGCGTACCACCAGTGTGGCCATTTTCGCGATATTGTCGCCACATTTAGCGACTTTTTTGCCTCTTTAGTGACAAATTTCTGAATTTAACAGCCGGCGACTTTTGTTAGCGACGTGACAACACAACTGGTGATATTTTAGCGACTACGAAGTTAGTGAAATTGCTTTGAAAACAGCCTTCTATAACGCACTTTATTATTCAAAAGCTGCATATCAGCAGCCGAAATTTCCTGTATGGCGTGTAAGCTCTGTGACCATGATGAAGCAATGGTTGCCATCACAGAATTCACCACGTGCTCACAAAACGCATGTTTATTTTAAATTATTTATGAAACCAAATTGAATGTGTCTTAACGCTCAGGGTTTTAGACTTTCCAAAGAAGATACCAAGATAAATACGAAGAACAATACGTTCAATTGGTGGACATTTACAAATATTATTGTGATATTTAGAACGCAACAAGTGAATAATAAGATGGATCGACTGTAGAAAGGCGCATACACAAGAGCAGCTGGGCTCGTTTACGCGAGCCTCAACAAACTGCTACCGTACGCATGACTTTTGTACAGATCACTACTGCGAAGAGCCTTAAGGTTAAACAAGGGGTGGGAGCGTGTACTATTCGACCCGGATAGATGTTACTTAATTGTCGTCGACATTGTCACATGCGACCTCTTGCGTTTTGCAGAATTTCACTATCCTACCAGGAGCACGTAGTACTAGAATATCTTCAGGAGTAATGTGGACCGAGTGCCTTAATTGCGTGCTAGGATAGTCAGATCTCCTGTGTTCGTTTAAATCGTGGGGCATTTGGAACGTCATAACCTGAGGTTAAACGCAGAATTTCAGCTGTCATCGTACGTCGTTATTTAAGTAAAACAGTAAAGTAAACACCCACTACACAGTGCTTATTCCTCACTCACGCGGACTCTAAACAAACGTGAGACGTTTCGGTAAATGATTTGTGCCATGCTAGCCATATTATCGTGTCTGAAAACGTCTAAGTTGCCTAAAATGTAGTCAGAAGTTATAGCGACAATTTTAGCGACCTTGCAGCAAATTGTTGCGGAAATTTAGCGACTTCTTCGTTTCCCTTTAGCGACAGGCTTCGAAATATTATTGCAACACTAAGTATCACAAACGAGTTATGTTCGTCGTAAATATGAAGGGCACAAGCACTGACTTCTTCATGAAAGCATTTTCTTTGTATATTATATAGTAAAATTCTATAATGGGCCGACCCGTGGCCTCAAAAAGTTGTCATACACTTTCTTCAGATTGTATAAATGTAAACTATGTAAACTCCTTTGAGGTCATCTATACAAGTCATTATGAGGATCTTGGGACGAGAGGAGTTCGAGTTGGCTAGGATGTGGCTCAACATAAAATGAAGAGATGGTAGCCCAAACATGGCTTTCTCATAATTAAGCAGGCACAAAATATTCTGTGCTCTTCTACTGTGAAGAAGCTGACGTTAAGCTTACACTATATAATATAGAAGCAAAGACGAAGAAAATGCAGGAACACCATTGAAAGAAGCTTTACCGGGTGCGTAATAATTGCGAACCATCTCTTTCTTCCAAGTTTAGTGACATGCCCATGGATGGCGCCTGCATTTATTATAACCGCACACCATAGTGCTATCATGTATACATTTTAGTCGTTGACTTCGGGAATATGACTGAGCAGAAGTAAAGAAATTAGACTTCGGTCCTATAGAATAAATTCTGTGAACATGACTGCTCTTCCTGGTGAACACTAGATTTGTTTCAAGCAAGGAACACCTGCAGTCAACCGCTTTCCAAATCCAGCTCTCGTAGTACTTGACAGCTGTATCCATAAAGCGGAAACCACATGGAACATATTTTACAGGTATCTGCTGCTCACAGTGTCGGCCGGAGTCGCCGCGTCACTTTTACAGAGCGCCATAACCATGCTTTTACGACCACTGGACAGCTCACTGTGGGATATTTGTGTGAGTCAATAATTGTATGGAATCCGTTTCGGCAAGTATAATAGTACGGTCATCAGTCGGCGCAAAACGAACACGCGCACAACGGGCAGCGAGCAAACCAAAAATACGACCAAAATAACGTTCCGTGTGGTTGCCGCTTCAAATACAGGAGCTGGCACGCTCCAGTATCGAGGAAGATGACCTTTATACTTCTGCAACCTTCTCTAAACACGTGCAGTCGTGTGCATTACGCTTATGCACACAAGACAGGCACGCGTATATAAAAGTGGCCAGCGCTTCGTTTGTCGATAAGTGCCCTGGGGCACGCTACTGATGCCGTTGCTCGCCCATCGTAGTAACCGCTTTGTAACGACTTGTTTATAGCAAGTTGAGTTTGGCACCTTTCGGCGATGGCTTTGCTGGCACAATCAACTTTTTCTTTCCTGCAAGTCGGGCATTAAATTACAAGCTTCGCGCCCGCGCCCTACACACCACGACGTGCTGCATGCAGGCGTAGGGGTTCTCTAAGCGCCCGTCCTCTACGCTTGTTCGATGGAGTGTAAAGTCCCAGCTCATCGCCCACGGGGTAAATTTCTCATGCGTGCGTGGCAGCAGCCGTAGTGTTGCAGCTCATTAGGCCATGGACTAAATCTCCGGTGTTTCAAAGAAGAGTTCAATAATGTTAAAAACAGTGTCCTGTGCATCATGTTAGCTTCCACTGCGTCACATTATTTGCCCCAGCGGTCACCAGAAATTGCGTGATAGCTACTCATTACCTGTCTAGGTAAATAAATTTCAGTAATTATCATTTCCATCAAATACTTTAGTTCACTTGTTGGGATCGCGGAATTGAAGGTGGTCAGAGTTGAAGGCATGTTTTCTTAGCAGCAATGCTGGAACTACAACCAGTTTTTACATAATCATTCCCAAATTCAACAACAAATTATCTCGATGCTTTACACAGTTTCGTTCTGCAGCGAGTGAAGGAAGTTGTCTTGGACGTGAATACAGGTTAACAACTTCGCATTTTAAAGCAAGTTTACTGACAGATATAATGAAACAGGAATTTGCGCTCAAATAAGTCAGTAAATGATTTTCTCAATGTCACTTGCTTCCGTTAGCGCTCACAGTATGATAGTTTTGTAAGGAATATACTGGCGTAAGAAGAAACCCCATATCCAGAATAGGAGTCTCAGGAGACCAGGTTACTGCAGTAGCGAATTCCTTTCACAGCTGATGAGCAAGAAAAACGATAGTCGCAGCCAGCTGTGTAGGACTATGCAGTAAATACGTGGAGTCTGCATAGTACTGTCCTCCCCCTCCTCCCTCCGCCAACAACGACGGCTCCCGCAATGTAACAGAAATTCGTCTCGGAAACCAAGTTTGACAATTCACGCCATCTCGAAGGCCAAGCTTTTTGTATTGCGGAAGCCAAGAGGACAAGTGACGTCATCACGAAGGTCAAGTTTTTCGTACTGCTGGCACCAAATGGACAAACGACGTCAAGCCGACGTTTTTGAACACCCCGTACTATCAGTTACGTTTTACGTGTGACGCTCTAGACAAAGCACTTCGATTCCCGTACCTGTCTTTAGTACAAATGTATTTATTTTATTGCGATAGCAATTATATGGACACTTCAACCGGATTTCTGCTGTCGGCGTCGCCGTCGCCGTCGTCGTCGCCGTCGCCGTGAGGTTCCGTATAGATAAAATCTTCACCGCGCACCGTATGCCCGAGCGGAAGCGTGCGGGGACGCGCGCTATCACGGAGAGCGAACGCACTCAATCTCCCACGCGCAAGCAACGAAGCGGGAAGCCAGCGCTGGAGGGAGGTGGGGGGGGGGGGGGGGCACTTTTACTCTGCCAGCAACCGCGCGCGTCGCTCGACCGCACCGTCTCTTATCTCTCCCACGCGCAAGCAAGGAAGCGGGAAGCCCGCGCCGGAGGGAGCGGGGGGGGGGGGGGGGTGGCGCACTTCTACTCTGCCAACAACCGCGCTCGTCGCTCGCCGCACCGTCTCTTATCTCCACACGGCTCTGACCTTTATGCACTGTGCATTCGCCGCTCAGTTTCTGTTGAAGCGATAGACCGCACGTACCTTCGCCCGCTGCGGCGTATGGGCTTGCTGCCAGCGTTTTGACAGTCGTTGTCTGCAGTCATTCAGTGTGATCTATTCATGTTTGTTTGTGCGCGCTCACACCACGCTTGTTCATTCAGTTAGTAATAGTCGGGCCACATTTTCCAACGCACGCTACACATGTAATGCTGCCCGGATCGGCAGTGCAGCGCTACAGGTGTGTCCCTTCGCACGCGCGCTGCCCACGGGAAGCGCTTCTCATCAACACCACCGTTTCACACGCGCCTTCTCGTGGTCATCGAGTCTCTCTTCATGTCGGTCTACTTACGCCGCAGCACACCTGCTTACTTAATCAGCTCATGTTTACTACAATTCATATTGCTACCAAAGATGCTCACCTTACTTCGTATGACATTGCTGTGTTGCTATCGCATTCATTGCTTCCCCCTTACGGCGAAACTGACATTTTTTTTTCTCCTGGCTTAGCGCGCCGCGGAAAGAAGAGAGGTGGGGGTCGGGAAGGCAGGGAGCTGGCGAGGAGGAGACAGCGAGGAGCAGACAGCTGGCGACGAGGAGACAGTGCCATGGCTACGGCGTGGCAGTTTCTTGGCACGCACCACAAATTACGGCTGGCTTAAACAGCTTCACTGTAAAAAACTATGAAGTTACCTGGACAGTGTCTCTTAGGACAAAATGAAATGACAGTTCCGTTGGTGAGCCGGGGTGCACCTTTTTCTTTAGTTCACTCATTCGTGTGATAAGATCGTCTACGTCCGGTGAATGGCTTTTGTTCGTGTTCGCCGTACGCAGTGTTCGAAGTTGAGCCGGGGCTTGGGAACAGGCAGACACATGCCGCCGGTAGGGGGTCTCGAATTCCGGCGAAGCTTGTGAAGTTAAGGGAATAACAACCAATCGCGCCAAGTTGCGTTTCTTCCAACAGGTTTCCGAAATTTACCGATGGTTTATTCCGAGCAAAGTCATTTGCTTTAGAGTAAATACAGAACTTGGAAACGAATTGAACCAGTTGGAACGAAAATTAGCTGCGTGCATTGTTGTAAAGCAAACTGGTGGCGCTGTGCTCAGGTACAATGCTGCAACGCGGGAACGAGTGCTGATTGCAGTTGCTCCCAAAATTATTGCGAGTAAATAAACTGACAAATAGCCGCGTTCAGTGAGAAAACAGCATATTTTGCTTACACTACAAAACAAAACCACGCTGCCAAAATTCTATGTCGCCTCACGGCATAACGTGTGTCATAATCTACTTCCGACAATTCCGAGCTAGTTATCGTTCGCTTCTACCGTGCCTGTGGACAAAAATACATTAGCGAGAGTATCCCTGCTGCTTAAAGCATAAGTATACCAATAAGAAGTAACACTAAAGCAGCATAGTGTCAGTTATCTTTTTCCAATGCGCAAGTTTCTTATTCATCTCGCTCTCCGATGTGCGTCGTTTGCTTATTTCCGGAAACGAAATGATACATTGCTGTCGTTCCACCGTGATGACCCACATAATCGTAAACAGCAAAAGTCTTCAGACATCTATTTTTCTCTTCCGTTCTTGTGCGCGGTGGCATCACGACTATTTGAAAACTACGATGCAACATTTCACTGCATGACATGATAAGATTTCCCTTCCAAACCAGATCCTGGAATGGCTGGTTCTCGGTGCGGTCGCTGTCGGGTGAGCAATAGCGTAGAGTCGCGAATAGAAAATATCCACCAGAGAGAAGGAGAGAGAGTGAAAGCTCTTTTGCACTATCTCAGTACATTTTATGCTACTTCATCGTTTTCTTTCGGGTCATAGACCATAGCTATATTCACTAGCCACGTACCAAGAAACATACAGTATATCGTTTTCATTGAGCAGTGCTATATGAGAGACAGTTTTGCATATTTATTAACTTGAGTCTATCATGCAAGATGGATAAGCTAAAGCAGTGAATATTTGTGTGTCCCACAAAACAATAACCGGAGAA
Organism: Dermacentor silvarum; assembly: GCF_013339745.2. Classification (NCBI taxonomy): domain Eukaryota; kingdom Metazoa; phylum Arthropoda; class Arachnida; order Ixodida; family Ixodidae; genus Dermacentor; species Dermacentor silvarum. Next base: position 148,824,746 of record NC_051154.1, read on the forward strand.
ATAGACAACAGAGGAGGTGTTCATACTACAAAAAATACATAACCGCGCTAGAGCATGAAGCTATTCTCTAACATATATCGGTATGTTGCTTACAATGTATGAAAGAAACTAGCACATACGCTACGTCCGCAATAAGTGTGCTCATTTGCCTCTCGCTCAAATGCTTCTGGATTCTCTCAGAAAGATCCGTCCTGAAAATATTGCCATATATTCCTAACGCTGTAAAATGAACTTTACCTTTACGGAACCATTTTCTCGTGAGTATTAACTTCCGCACGTACGGACATTTGCGTACTATGCTAACGGAACAATCGTAAATACACCAACGCATCTTGTTTATATCATTGTAATGATGTTGTGATGTACATTGATTTCTACTGAATCGATATATACTGACTTTTATTGGCCTTATCTTGCAAGACCGACCTAAAATAGCTTGTATGAATGATTTAATCGCGATGAATGTTCATTACATCACTGTTCTCATTTTCATTTTCACTTGTTTTCCCTAAACTCCCAGTTTGGGCCATAGGAGGGGGGGGGGGGAGATTGACAATTGATTTACAAAAGTGTAAAGCAACATGCATGTAAGTCGAATATCCTTATATGACGTCGTACATGCATGCAACCTTTACATCTCTTCTCATTAGACAACATCATACACCAATAATTTGTACGTTATACAAACAATAACCTTACATCCTCTGACATCATAATAAATAAGGTTACAGCAAGGTTAGACTATTTTTTTATTTTTGATATGTAAGGCGAAATGTAAGAAGAAATGTTAATGTTTCTAATTTCCGAATGTTTCATTAAGTGTTTGTTGGAATATAACATGGTCAGTTATTTCGGCTATATTACTTGGGAGATGATTCCATCCCGAAATGGCTAAGTGCAGACATGAAAACTGCAATAGTTTAGTGCGTGCAAATGGTTGTTCGACCTTAAATTCGGGATCAATTCGCGGGAATTTCCTTTTGGTTGGTAAGGTGTGTGCCTGAGAGAAGATATTTGGGTGTTGAAAAAAGCTGATGGAAGACAGTTACCCGAGATATCTTTCTTCTAGTCTGCAATGGGTCGAGCCCTAGGTCATGTTTTATTTTGGTGATGCTTGAATGTTGTGAATAGTTACCTGTAATAAATCGCGCTGCCTTGTTCTGAAGATTCTAATTTGGTAATAATATGCGTTTCGTGAGGGTTCCATATAAATGAGGCATACTCAAGTTTTGAACGAAGTACGGTGGTATATGCAAGAAGCTTGGTATCACTATTAGCCTGACGAAGCGTACGACGAATGAAGCCAAGCGATTTACATGCAGCGGAAACAATACAACCCACATGATTATACCAAGATTATACCAAGTCGGAGAAAGATGAACACCTGGATATTTAACTAATTCTGCAGTTTCTAGAGCTTCACCATTAAGAAAGTATGTGTGCTTCGTAATTTCACTGCAAGTAGTATATCTCATAAGTTTAGTTTTTTAGGTATTTACGCTCATTTGCCAGTCTGAGCACCATCTTTCAATCCTGTTTCAGTCATTTTGTAATTTAACACAGTCAGCCTTACATTTTATCGACCGATACAAAACGCAGTCATCGGCATTTAACCGGATTTACGAATCTATACCCTGATGAATATCATTTATATACATTAAATATAGAGTGGGTACCAAAACGAAACTTTGAGGCACACCAGACTGAACAGGTTGAAATGACGAATGGACATTATTCATTACGATGGCTTGTCGTCTGTTACTTAAATATTCTTTAACCCAGTTCATTACTTTTTCGTCACCTTTAATCAGCTTCATTTTATATATCAGGCGGATATATGAGCCACACGGTCAATGGCTTTGGCAAAGTCTATAAATATGGCATCAGTTTGTGTAAGTTCGTGAATGTTGAGGTGAATGTCTGCAGTTAGTTCAAAAAGCTGGGATTCACATGACCGGCAATGCTGAAAACCATGCTGGTTTCCAGCGAGGCAAGCAGCTTGTATATTAGAGGCGGCTTCATAACCTTTGGTAAACAATGACTTCAAAATTTCAGTTTTGAAAACTTAGCCCACGATACACATAATAGGGCTCAATTTTTTCTGGGTGTTTAAAATAGAAAACCTCATTTGATTTCTACCACTAAAGACAAAAGTGTGAGCAAGGGAAGTCCTCATCTACTCTGCTTAGATGATTTCTTTCGGCAAGGTAAACATCAACGTAAAAGCAGCTGGCGAATACAGGACACGTGTGCAATGTACGTAGCCGGAAATGTTGGGGAGACGACGAAATGGCTCTAGTGTGGAACCCTGTTTTCTACTGCTCTCATTTTACGTTTATTTTTGCGTGTTTTCGGAAGGCGCCGCTCCCGAGACCTTCGGCGATGGAAGCGGAGTCAACTAGGCGTCCCGACGAGACAGACGCCAGAGCGCCAAGCACTCCGAGGACGCGCAACTACCTCATGAGTGACACAAGCAGCGAGGACACCCTGCTGTACTACTCTGCTTCAGAAGATGTGTCGGATGACGGCGACTGCTTGACAGTTGTAAGGCAAAAAGGAAAGAGGAGAATCGGCACTGCAAACGCCTGGCCTGGGCTTGCGGCATTAAGTCCTTCAGCAGATCAAAGACCGACAGTAGACTACCGACGCACCAATGACGGCACAGATCGCCTGCAAGGTCAAGAAAAGAAAGTAATCGAAATTATTAAGTCTCTAATGAAAATCATTCGCGTGTTGATAAATGACATGTAGACGTATTCTGCTCGGGGTGCACTGCAAGTGCTGGACGGTCTGGATCCGGTTCTTGCGAGCCTCGAATAGCAAGCACAATGGCTCTACCGTCTCAGCCATTCTTCAGACAATTCAAGGAAGCGTCCATTAGGCAGTGGAACGCCCGTGGACTGAAATCCCATATTGGTGATTTTCGTCAGTACGTTTTCGCCAATCGATTCCCCATAATTGTTGTCTGTTAACCAAACCTACAGAAACCTGACCGGCTCGCAGGCTATGAACCTTATGTTTCATTGACTTGTAATGACATTAGCAAGGTGATCATCTACATACGGTGTGAATTGAGTTATGTTGTTCATCCAGTGCGGCCTCATGACAGTAATCAGTATATCTGTTTGACTGGGAAAAAACACGAACTTGCGTTTACTCTAGTGGGCGCTGACGTTTCTCCATCAAGTCTTTTCGACAGGCAGAGACTCGGTGACATTTTAGATACGACTCCTTGTCCATAGATTGTTGTTGGGGACTTAAGGCGCATTATTCACTTTGGGGAATCATCAAGTTAAATTCCAAAGGAAGAAACCTTGTTTCCTTTGCCTGCGACCATGAACTTTGCTCTCTAAATGATGGTAGTCCCACGTTTCTGCGCGGCCGGACCTACAGCACTTGTTTAGACTTAGCTTTTGTCTCGCGATGTCTCACCCGCAGCGTCCATTGGTTCGCAGATATAGAAACCCACGGAAGCGACCACATTCCTACCCACCTGAAGATAAACAGCCTAGCCAAATCGGCTTCTTCAAATCTTCAACAAACAATAGATTGGTCCGTGTTTAAATCACTTATCGAAGACGCATGGCCACGAAGGCTTTTCATACACATTGAAAATTCAGATCGCCAAGGCAATGCAGGATGCTATGCGTTCATTTCAGCCATTGGAGAAATACACGGATTTTGAGGCGGAAATACAGAGCCTCCGTGAATTCCGCCGGTTAGCGGATCGACGGTACGGACGGACTAAATCGGTTTACAATCTTAGAGAGGCTAGACGCATTAAAAAAAATTCAGCGTCACATTGCTGTATTGCAAAACCAATGCTGGAAATCTTTGTGTGAGTCTCTAGATCCGCGTAAACCACTGTCGGTTGTCTGAAGAACAGTCCGCAGACTTCGAACAGCTCCTCAACAGCGCCGTCCATTTAAATCTCTGGCCCTTCATATAGGACGCCGACTAGGCGACGTAGCAGATGATTACTGCGGAAAGATAGCGGGCCCGACGTTCCAGCTTTGCACACCTATTCCTATTGTATCCCCTGGCTCCCGAGATCCTCGTATGGACGCTCCTTTCTCCATCGAAGAACTGGAGGCCACACTCGCTGGGTGCAGGCGATCTTCTTCACCAGGACCCGATGGAATCACATACTCTGCACTTGCAAACCTTGGTCAAGAGGCCAGAGATGCACTTCTTGGCCTATACAACGCATCATGGCGTGACGGCTTGGCCCATATCACGTGTAAATCCAGTCGCCTTGTTCCACTCCTCAAGCCTGTCAAATCTCCATTGGAATTGTCATCTTACCGCCCAATAGAACTGGCCAGCTGCGTCGGCAAGGTAATGGAGAATGATCCTTACACGGTTAGAATGGTACTTCAAATTTTACAACGTCTCACGCGGACGCTCGTCAATACATAACGTTATTGACCTTGTAACGTATGTGCACCATAAGCACCTGAAACGAATCACTGCGGCCTTATTTCTTAAAGTTAAAGGTGCCTACGACAATGTACATCATCATGCAATTATGGACGCCTTAGAAGGTGTAGGAATTGGTGGACACATTTTTCGCTGGATGCGCAGCTATTTGATTGGAAGATCTTTCTTTATTTTGACTGACGACGGACCAACGCCGTCTAGCTATACCAGTCGTGGTGTACCGCAAGGCGAAGTACTTAGCCCTACCCTGTTCAACCTGGTGCTCATTGGTCTCGCCGATTCGTTACCGAAAACCGTACAGCTCTCCGTATATGCAGACGTCATTTGCATATGCGCTTCAGGTGTGACAGGTGTACAAGTCCGCGCACGACTTCAGAAGACTTAAACGGCCGTGTCAACATATCTAAGAAGGCAAGGCCTGGAGCTTTCACCTGAGAAGTGTGTACTCGTTTCTTTTGACTCGCAAAGCGATAGCCCCGTATGCTTTGCGGAATAATGACCAAAATGTACCATACAGACGAACGCACCTATTTCCTGGCGTCATCGTTGATAGAGACTGGTCTTGGAGCCCTCACGTCTCATACATGAAAAGTGTTTGGCTGCTATTGTAGACCTTCTCGCGTTTCTAGGCGGCAAGTCCTGGGGTGCAACACTACCATCAATGCTGCAACTATATAAAACTCTATTTTTGGGCTTCCTGGGGTACAGCTCACCTGTACTAGGACATACTTGCACTACAAGTATCCGCAGACTCCAGAGTGTAAAAGCCCAAGCAGCCAGAACTTGTCTTAGTCTCCCCAAAACTACGTCATCGATTGCAACACTGGCCATTAACAGAGACTCGCATTTGACACTCTACATTGCTACAGAAGTCCTGAGGGCACACATCCAAAATCTGACTCGGATTCCCTCACACCATCTTGCTTGCTTGCCAGCAAAGAGGCCACATTTAAAATTTGCCAAAAGTATTGCAAGACATCAGTCCTACTTGCTATCACAATTCACGCCTGCTACACGATTATCAGCCCCATTGTGGTGTCTGCACCGGCTGCAAGTAGAATTGACAATTCCGAGCATCAAAAATAAAGCTGGAGCGCCGTTGCAAGCTTTGAAGCAAGCAACTTTGAATACATTTACAACGTCCACAGATTCCGGCAACATGTCTACACAGATGGTTCGGTAAAACTCAAGAGCTCTGCTGTTGCAGTCATCATCCCGGCATAATCTGAAGAAATAAAGCTAAAAACTTCATTTGTTACCATCTCGACTGGCGCAGAACTTGCGGCTCTCCTCGCTGCACTTGATTTCATTAATCAGGAACCACCACAATAATGGACAGTTTTCAGGTATTCCAAGGCAGCTCTTCAGTGCATACAAAGCCCAATGTGCCACGGGCCCAATGAACCGCTGGCCTCAGAAATACGAGAGATATATCATCGCAGCCATGACAAGGAACACAAAATCTTTGAATGGCTTCCAGGACATTGCAACACCAGCGGATATGACCCCGCCGACGAAGCCGCCCGATCTGCACATGAAAGGGGTCAATGTGTCATGATTCCACTTTCGCGTACAGACGCTGCGGCTGGGCTGCATTTATGTCCCGTGAATGTGCTTTGCCCCTGTGGGACTCGAACACTTTCCCCATGTGTCGTTTGTGTTCGTTGCCTCCGGATATACGGATGCATCTCCCGCCTCGATTACCACGACGGGAACAGACCATGCTGTATCGTCTGTGGCTAGGCGTTGCATTTACGAACTCATATGTCTTCCTTATTGGAATGGCCAACAGCCCCACGTACGACATGTGCAGCAGCGATGCTGCACATGTCGAGCTGCACAACAGCTCGAACACATTATCTGCGGCTGCCCGCGCTATAGTGCGGAGAGATAAGTCCTGTGCAGAGTGCTGGACCAATTGGGCAATCGTCCACTAACGGAACTAAAAAAGCTTTAGGTCAGTGCTCCGAAAGAACATCCGCGCTGAAGGCCTTACTCGCGCTACTAAGGTTCCTGTGGTCTACGGGCCTTCACGATAGACTTTCCGCCCTTCCACTCTCTTTCTATCCCCCCTACTCCTTCCCCCCGTGCAGGGTAGCCAACCGGAACGACCTCTGGTTAACCTCCAAGCCTTTTTATGTATACTTTCTCTCTCTCTCTCTCATGAACGTCAGGGTTACTTCGCATGTTCCACAACATGAGGAACTCAAACATTTTTTTTTACATCGTTAGCTGTTATGGGCTCATTCCAATAGCCGTTTCGGTTCACGGTGGTGTCCGCCGCCGCCGCTGGTGACCGAAACCGCTATCGCCGGATATGCGAAAAAAGTACCCGGACCCCGCCGGGATCGAAACCAGGCCCGCTGCGCGGGAGTTGGATACTTCACCACTGAGCCACGCAAGCGCTTGCTATCAGGCAGCGGAAAAATTCCCTATAAACGCGCCCTAGGCAGGCGCGCAGGCGCAGACGACCCGAGCCTCCACCAGTATGGTGGCGCCATCTAGGTCAGGTACCTGCAAACGCAGCGTGCGCAGGCGCAGACGACGAGATGCGATTAAGACGAGCCGCGCAATCAACGCGATCCCGAGCTGCCCGAGCCTCCGCGAGTATGGTGGCGTTATCTAGTTAAGGTGCCTGCGAACGCAGCGTGCCCGACATGTAAGTTCCATATAGCAATTACATGCCGCACGCGACTGGACCTGGTTCACTCAAGCAGGCTAGATGACTATTTGTCACCAGCCCGTTATGAAGATCCCAATAAACAATCATGATCATCATCATCATCAACAACAACAACGTACACGGTGCCATGGGTCCAGGGATGTGAGATGTGCGCCACGTATTCTGGATACCTCTTCGGTACACGTTACGGCGTCTCCTTGCGAGGTACGAATCGCTGCTGAAGAAGCGAATCGTAGAACTACGTTCGCGGCTACAACCAGGCTTGATCGGGCTTAGCCGACTGCTGTGCAGAGCGCAATAGAAGCCGCAGCTCGCTGTCGACGCCGGGCAGACAGTTCAGATCGTTCTCGTCAATACGAGGTGAAGAGACTTTGCCGCGGAGAACCTGTTGTGCGTGGTGCCGAAATGAGAGTTACTCTTGAGCCGCTCCACCAGCTTACGCTGTGACTGTGCAGCGTGTGCCGCGCAGGCCTGTGACTTCCCCGCCCCCCCCCCCCCCCTTGTAGTGGTCATCACATCTCTTTAAATAGGTACTGTGTGGAAACTGCTCTATTATTTGTTTCATTATTTACCGAAAAACTTCTTTAATTCCCCTCCTTCGTTCGCAGCTCTATCCTATACGTTGCTTCCACTACATTACGCAAGCGCTTTGGGTTCGGTGGATGCGAAATTTTGAAGAAAGTGAATCTTACTTGAAACGAATTGTTTACCCCGTGATGTCTTCGAGATACATTTTCACCTTTCACGTCTGATCTCATCAAAAGCACATGCCTCTGTAAAGTGGCTTCACTCCAGTGCAGATACACAAAAATGTCTATTCAACCTCAGAAACTTTGCACAGTTAATCAAAACTTCACACGTAGGAAGAGTGAGTCATATTCACTATCTCTTTTCAGTGATTTGGGCTGATGAATTCGCCTTTCTCTGGTATGAATTTATAAACACCGCTAAGCAGTTCACAATGGTACATGAAAGTGGCCATGAAACCCAGAAAAGTTACTGCACTAACGCTAAACTTTGCACACAGTGAGAAGATGACATACAACTTATTGAAGGAAAAAGATCTGGGTGTAAAAAAAGCCTTGCCCTGTAGCCTATTTTTGTAATTGGTTTCCCATTAAGTGGCGCGACCGCACAGCCCCCCCCCCCCCCGCCGCCAACAGATGACACTAGTGGTTGATGTCCGAAATTTCTTGACATCCCATTTTCTTCTATACGATTAGAAGGCATCAAGGTCGCGCAGAGTGGGACATATGGACTAAAGCTTATGTAGCGAATAACCTGAATATTTATTTAATATTTATTAAAAATGCTCTCATCCCAAATGCCCTACAGAAAGGAGTGGGGAAAAATGGCAAGTGCAGCTAACAACAAAATAGTACAAGGCCTCTTGTAAAGCGATCTTGAACTCATGGTCATTAGTTATGCTTGCGATTGCGGAGGGAAGGTGGTTCCATGCGACGCTTTTTCTAGGAACAAAAGAGTCATTACGCAGTTTTGTGCGACAAGACGGTAGACCCACCTTGAAGCGATGATCGGTCCTTGAAGATATATAATGAGTTAGCAGGACGTCCTTCAAATCGTTGTTATAATAATAGATTTTCTGAAAAAGTTTAAAGCGAGATGACTTTCGACGCAACGGGTAAGTTTAGAGTTTTCTTCATAGACGTGACACTAGAATGTGATGAATAATTCCATAAGATGAAACGTGCTGCGCGAATCTGAATCACTTCAAGAGTTTTAATATGTTATCTGGAAACCTATAACTTAATTCCAAACAATATTTCTTTGCATATAGACTTCGCATTCTAGGCTAATATATTACATACCATAAATATACGGACGGAGGCGCCCAAGAAAAAGCGCTATGATGTCATTTTAAACATATGGCTTTCTGCAGTACGAAATGCTTCCCTATAATTGTCAGCTATGTAATAAGTATTGAAATTGGTTGTTCAATTCGATTCGGTAAATTCAATGTATTTGCCGAGACCGGATAGTGCTCGGATAACTCACGAGTAGATGTTGTACTGGGAAATGTACCACATCTCACGCAAGGAAGTTTCTTTGATTCTTGTGTCGTGTGCAGATTGAAGAAAAGGTTCACCCTAATGGACTATACTCGCTTCATTCCCACAAGGCCATTGGTGCATTTAAACGAACCTTACCGACAAAACGGTTCTCAGAATGTACACCTGGAGATCATTTACAGGAAATAAAGACTCAAAAAGACGAAGGACAAGAGAACGGAATTCACTCCACAACGACTGGACTAACAACTACATGTGCTTTAAAAAAACAACACATTGCCAGCAAAGCAAACAGAGAATGCGCTGCACAAGCAGCACTAATCGCAAGGCACTGACAAAGGGGAGATAGACACCAAATATACCTGGACCGATCTAAACAGGAAATTTCTTTTCGAGCAAGTGCACCGAAGTTGTGCTGATGCAATCATCACCATGCAAACCGATGTAGTAGGCTTCTAGAATTGCGCGCCGTTCTTTGCCGCTGCCTCTGCCACGAATTGCTGAACAGCGGGTAGCAACCACGTTCACAGTAATGGCAAGGTAGATTTGTTTGCTCTGTCATCAGAACCCATGTAGCTGAAGTGTGCACGCAGCCGGTCATTGATACACCGGCCCGTTTGGCCTATGTAAACTTTTTCGCATACGAGGGTGCACTTACATACCACGCGTGTGGCACATGCCGTGAAAACGTTCTCATGCTGCGTCATATACAACCCGGATCCATTGCCCTGCCTCGTGAGATTAGCCTTGGTGGTAATGGGCTCTTTTCAATAAAGCACAGTTGTTAGTCCAGTCGTTATGGTGTGAATTCCCTTCTCTTGTCCTTCGTCGTTCTGATTGGTCTTTTTTTCTGTAAATAAACTGGCCCGCATTTTGTCTCTCCTGCCAGGCGATCATGTTTATTACCTTTTGTGAGGTGAACTAACTCTATTTTGCAAAAATAATTTTGTTATGAACTGCCACATGCCCTTTCACATCAACATCATATATGGCGTGAACGCGCCATGCTGACACCACATGAGATGAAAAGTATCGAAAAACTTGAAATATGTGTAATGTGCACAAGAGTTATAAAGCGATTGGCAGAGAGGCTAAGCAGCATGCATCAAGTTTGATCTACCCTTCGCTGGGAGAGGAATAAGCGGGAAGAAAAAGAAGGAAAGGCCGAAGGAAACGGATAAGGCGCGATGCATGCGCACGCACAGCAGTGCAAGATAAGGACATATATGCACTGTGGGTGCTACGACAAGGGGATAGAAAGGAATCCTGGGGCCCTCAAGACGACTGCACGTGATGCATGGCACTCTGCCGTGCGGTTTCTGCCCGATCGAAACATCCAGGCCATGCTGAGACCGGTCGGATTATCCTAGGTCTTAATGACGTCGAAAAAAAAACACGTTCAAGCTCGCCTCGGCCTGCTCCACAGAGGTGCAGGAGTAAATGGAATACAGTGTGGCGTCTCGGGCATACCTGGGTAGTGTGCGCACGCTCAAGCAAGCTGCGAAGCCGGAAGCAGCGGCTTCAGGTGTGAACGGCGCTGGCATCCCGCTGCACGGTAGCTGCGCCTGCTTTTCCCCGGTGAAAGTATATATATATATATTGTAAAGGTGTTTATTGGAAGATATCGGAGCAGCGCAACGTGGACGGGCAGGGCAGTTACAGCTTCAAAGCAAGAGAGCCGTTGCTGAGCGAGAGCGCTCGACCCACTAGCGTTTAGATCCAGTAGCACTGAACCCACTAGTGTCTGTCTTCTTCGCTACAATCACTCCCGGGAACGATAAGGGAGCCGCCCGGCGACCTAACAGCTCGTCACGATGAGCGGGTCGAAGTAACGCTTTAGACGGTCGACATGGACAATGTCTCGTCCCCGGCGGCGCATGTCTGAAGATGGCTCAACTGGTTCTATAACGTAGTTGACAGGAGATGCGCGTTTGAGAACACGATAAGGGCCTTCATACTTCGGGACCAGTTTTGATGAGATGCCAGGGGCAGTCAAATGGACTGAGAGCCACACGAGCACTCCCGGATAGAAGGTGACCGTGGAAGTGGCGCCACCGCGAGTGCTTCTCTGGCGCTCTTGATCATCGGAAGTAAAGGCCCGTGCTAGGTCGCGGCACCCTTCTGCATGCCTGACCATGGCAGAAATAGGCACACATTCGGATGCATCCGGCCGGTACGGTAGAATGGTGTCGATGGTGTGCGAAGGGTGTCGACCATGCAGTAAGAAATAGGGTGAAAAGCCAGTGGTGCTCTGCGTAGTGGTATTATACGGGTAGGTCACGAAGGGAAGAATGGCGTCCCAGTTCGTGTGGTCGGAAGTGACGTACATTGAAAGCATGTCGCCGAGTGTACGGTTGAAGCTTTCTGTGAGGCCATTCGTTTGAGGGTGGTACGCCGTAGTCGTACGATGAACAACGTGGCACTCCTTGAGAATCGCTTCAACTACTTCCGACAGGAAGACGCGTCCGCGATCGCTGAGCAGTTCTTGAGGTGAACCATGCCGCAGGATGAATCGGCGAAGCAGGAATGAGGCAACAGCGCCCGCTGTAGCTGCTGGGAGAGCGTCGGTTTCGGCGTATCGCGCAAGGTGATCTACTGCCACAATGGCCCAGCGGTTACAGCCGACGTCAAGGGAAGTGGCCCATACAAATTGATGCCAACGCGCCCGAATGGCCGGGTAGGGCAGGGCAGAGGCTGCAGACCAGCTGGCGAGAGCTGGGGCGAAGATTTCCGACGCTGGCAGTCGGGGCATGAGCGAACGAACTTTTGAACGTAGTTGTACATTCCTCACCGGTAGTAGCGTTGTCGGAGGCGCTGGTAGGTTTTCAAAAGTCCTGAGTGTGCACACTGTGGACCAGAGTGGAACGATGAGCAGATCTCAGAACGGAGGCTTCGAGGTACTACTAATAACCACTGGCGGCCGTCAGAGGTGTAATTGCGTCGGTGAAGCAGGTCGTCGCGAATGGAGAAATGGCGAGCTTGACGGCGCAACGCACGAGTGGTTGGCTGCGATGACGGGTCAGCAAGGAAGTCTATGATGGAGGCAATCCAGGGGTCCTTGCGCTGCTCGGAAGCGATAGTCCCAATGTCGACGGAAGAAACGTCAAGCTGGGATAGTGAGCAGCAGGCGTTGTCGTCAGGCAAGGGACAACGTGAGAGGGCGTCAGCGTCAGCATGCTGACGTCCGTTGCGGTACAGCACGCGGATATCGTAATCCTGTAAGGAAAGCGCCCAGCGGGCGCGACGGCCCGAGGGATCCTTCAATGAGGACAGCCAGCATAGTGCATGGTGGTCCGTGACGACATCAAATTTGTGACCATACAAATAGGGCCGGAACTTAGTAAGCGCCCAGATGATTGCCAGACATTCTTTTTCCGTGACGCTGTAATTTGTCTCGGCTTTAGTAAGCGTACGGCTTTCATATGCCACAACATATTCAGGAAACCCTTCTTTGCGCTGCGTTAGGACAGCGCCGAAGCCAACACCGCTGGCATCTGGGTGTACCTCAATAGGTGCCGTTGGGTCGTAGTGGCGCAAAATGGGAGGAGAAGTCAGTAAACGACGGAGCTTAGTGAACGCCTCGTCGCACTCGGACGACCACGATTGGAGGGGTCCGTTGCTTCCAAGGAGCGTCGTCAGGGGCGATATAACGGCGGCGAAATTGCGAATAAAGCGCCTGAAGTAGGAACACAAGCCTACAAAACTGCGGAGTTCCTTGACGGACGTCGGTTTAGGGAATTCGGCGACGGCACGAAGTTTGGCTGGATCGGGGAGGATTCCATCCTTCGAGACGACGTAACCTAGTATCGTGAGCTGCCGCGCTGCAAATCGGCACTTCTTTAGGTTCAGTTGGAGGCCAGCGTTTTCTAAGCACGTCAAAACACGCCGTAGGCGTTGAAGGTGCGTGGTGAAGTCAGAGGCAAAAACAACAACGTCGTCGAGATAACATAAGCACGTGCGCCACTTCAAACCGCGCAGAACTGTGTCCATCATGCGTTCAAAGGTTGCTGGCGCATTACAAAGTCCAAACGGCATGACGTTAAATTTGTATAAGCCGTCGGGTGTGACAAAGGCTGTCTTCGGCCTATCGACGTCAGCCATGGGTACTTGCCAATATCCGGAGCATAAATCTAGTGATGAAAAGAATTCTCCTCCTTGTAGGCTATCGATAGCGTCATCGCGATTCGCGGTAGCGGGTATACATATTCGCGAGTGATTTTGTTCAGGCGCCGATAGTCTACACAGAACCGTACCGAGCCGTCTTTTTTCGTAACAAGGACGACAGGAGATGCCCATGAACTGTTCGAGGGTCGGATCACTTCGCGGCGAAGCATATCGTCCACTTGCTCCTTAATCACACGACGTTCTGTGGCAGAGACGCGATATGGGCGTTGCCGCAATGGCGGTTGGGAGCCGGTGTCAATATGGTGCGTGACAGCAGACGTCCGGCCGAGGGACGGTTGCCCGACATCAAAAGAAGAACGAAATTCTTCTAAGATGCGCAGAAGCTGAGAACGCTGAGCTGGGGTGAGACCATCGGCAATTGATGAATCGAACACACCTGTGGGCTAAGGGTCAGACGTAGAGAGAGAACCGAGCGTGTTGTAACTGGCGCTGGACGTGACTTCGGGAACATTAGTAATTTGTACGTCGTCGATCACCTCCACATGGCCAAGACATTCGCCTTGAAGCAACATCACGAGGTATGAGAAGGGGTTACAGACGAAAATAGCTGTGGAGCCCCGTTTGACGTCCACAGTCGCAAAAGGTAGCAGCAGACCTTTTCGAGTATAAAAGCGGCCAGACGGAAAAAGTAGTGCAACGGCGTCAGAGAGGCTGCTGCAATGCATTGAGACAATCACTGACGAGTTGGGAGGAACGCTGGTGTCGTGCCTGACGAGAAGCTTGTTCACAAAAGAAGCATTATCGGCAGGCGTCATATCTGAGATCGGCGACAGTTCTAGTTCGGCCCGTGCGCAATGAATAACAGCATTGTGGCGGGCGAGAAAGTCCCACCCCAGGATAACTTCGTGGGAGCACGAAGAAATCACAATAAATTCGATGGCGTATACAAAGTCACGATGAGAACACGAGCGGTGCACGCCGCTAGCGGATGAATACGCTGTGCGCCTGCTGTGCGGAGGGAGAATCCGGCAGGGGGCGTTGTGACCTTTCGAAGGAAGCGAGAAAGCTTTGCGTCCATAATTGACACAGCGGCTCCGGTATCCACGAGGGAATATGTGCGCACACCGTCAACTAACACGTCTATCACATTGGTCGGGCTACGTTGAGGACTTTCGCGTTTCGACGGCGTCGCAGCCCTTGCCTCATGGACTGCGACGATTAGTTTTCCTCGTCCCGAGCTACGGGATGAGGCCGCATCGTTGATGGGGAGCGTCGGCGTGGAGAAGGTGAGCGGCGAATGTTGGCAGACCGGCGGAATGGTGGTGACGCAGCCCGAGGTTCGTCGTGGTATATGGGAGCGGAGAACCCACCATAGCACTTGGCGCATAGGTTGTAGAGCTAGGCGACTGCACGCGAATACAGTGGCGTGCGACGTGGCCTGCGTAGCCGCACGCAAAACATATCGGCCGATTGTCCGCCGTACGCCACCGAGTCGCTGCGGCAGGTCCCATCCACGTGGGAGGATGTGCTGGCCGTGGCGGCTGGTGAAGTGCTTGCACGGCAGGCTGGTGTCGGGGCATAACGAGGACTTCAGCGTACGTGATAGGTCCCCGTTGAGGGAGTTGTTGAGGCTGGGTGATGACTTCGGCGTAGTAGTGAGGCGCAGCCGCAGGAACGCGCTGGTGGTGCTCAAGCAAAACCTCGTGCAGTTCTTGCGCTATGACGCGGCGAAGCGGAGGCGCAAAACTAGGCGTTGGCGCGTGTACCGGCTGCGGCTGTGCAAAATC
Source organism: Dermacentor silvarum (assembly GCF_013339745.2). Lineage (NCBI taxonomy): Eukaryota > Metazoa > Arthropoda > Arachnida > Ixodida > Ixodidae > Dermacentor > Dermacentor silvarum. The sequence goes on from NC_051154.1 coordinate 148,839,811, forward strand.
CATCAATGATAGTTGCCGGGCAACTTCCTCGCGGACGAACGCTTTAATTTCTGCGAGCAAAGCTGTCTGGTCGGACATGGCAGCCAAACCAGCGAGGTGTTCGTCACGCGGTAGAGTTCGACGGGTCAGTGATCGCTGCCTGTGGAATTCTTCATAGCTCTGGCACAGTGTGATAATTTCGGCCACAGAGAGAGGACTTTTGGCCAGCAACATGTTAAAGGCGTCGTCTTCTATGCCCTTCAGGATGTTGCGAATTCGATCAGACTCCGCCATGGTCGAATCGACTTTCCTGCATAGGTCCAGGACATCTTCAATATAACAAGTGAATGTCTCTCCTGGCTGTTGAGCTCGTTCTCGCAAACGCTGCTCGGCACGCAGCTTGCGAACAGCAGGGCGCCTAAACACATCGGCGAGGGAAGTCTTAAATTCGGACCATGTCTGGAACTCTCCTTCATGGTTGCTATACCACAGGCTGGCCACTCCAGCGAGGTAGAACAGAACACAGCTCAGTTTGGCCGCGTCGTCCCACTTGTTATGGGCGCTTACCCTGTCGTACGCCGTGAGCCATTCGTCCACGTCAGTGTCGTCCGCTCCAGTGTAGATAGGACGGTCGCGATGACGAGGCACCCCGGGACACGCAGTGGGTGCGGGAGGAGGCGTTTGCTGGGAGGCGTCTTGGGGCATGGTAGATGGTAGGGTGCGGGACCGGAGCTCCAGGATGATTGTCTGAGGTTACCCAGCACACTCCACCAATTCTAAAGGTGTTTATTGGAAGAGCTCGGAGCAGCGCAACGTCGACGGGCAGGGCAGTTACAGCTTCAAAGCACGAGAGCCATTGCTGAGCGAGAACGCTCGACCCACTAGCATTTAGATCCAGTAGCACTGAACACACTAGTGCCTGTCTTCATCGCTACAATATATATATATATATATATATATATATATGGCCTCCTTTCTAGATGAGAGCACCCACAATCAGCTGGGAACCAGGCCGGCGGACATCACTTCTCATTAAAAACACCAGGGAGAAAGGTTTTTACTGGAGTGTAAATATTGTATTTGCTGCTGTGTGCACTGAAAAGACTGAGGTTAAACGTGAAAACGAGTTTGCTATGGAGTTAGATTGATGTTACGCCGAAGTAATTTGATCAGTGTAGTATGACCATCGACAATCTTTGAATTCTTAACCAAATAAGCTTTGCAATTACTTTGGCTCTCATTATATTACCTATCGGATCGGCCAAAGCAGCTAATATATTTATTGCCCATCTGTATGAAAGCTTTGGTCCAACATATAAAATTGTTGGGCAAAGAAAAAAATACAGCGTGGAAATAAATGACACCACCAGCGCACACAACCTTCAAAGCAAGAAAATCCGCTTGGCCACATTGCATTACTTCGAAAATTACACAGGGTGTCCCACGCAACTTCAGCCAAACTTTAGAAATATGCAAATGCCACGTAGCTTGACATAACCAAGATAATATTTTAAAGCGAAGCATTCTATGTCTCACTAATTCGTCCGTGAGCGCCGAAAACCTACTGCAGGCAAGCCTACTTACACAAAGGAACTGTCTGCGCATCTGCGCAAACAAGAGAACAACGGCGCACGACAAACGTATCGTAGAACACTACAGTTTACAATCACAGTTGTACCGTAAAGAGCAATGGGAACTGCAACGCCACGCTACCCAGACGAACTATATGTATATCAGCATTGCATAACGCGAGTCACGCAACGCATTCCCGGCCGTCACCATGGGTAGGCCGCGGGTGCAGCGCACAGCAGAAGAGGTTGCCGTACGCGAAAGTAAGCGCAAGCGCGATCGTGCCCGTTAGGCCGAACCCGTGTATCAGCAATGGCAGAGCCGCTGACCATCTACCAAAGCGATCACAAGGCAATACTGTGCAAGTGTAGAGTCTTCCGAGAAAGTGTGAGTGTGTGCGTGTGATCAACAGCTACCTGATCTAAAATAAAGGCTATGTAACTTATCGAAATGTGTCTTCATTCAACTTCAACGTTCAAAAAATAATCCTAAACAAGCAATCAAATCACATATCCATCGCATCCGGTCGCTCACCATTTCTTGGGTTCATTGCATTGTAGTTGGCTTTGGACTTTGATTCAGTTTGCATGGCAGAAAGCTTCGAGTTCAACCATCATGCTTAACCCCTTAGCGTTTTATTATTTTGACATTTTCTTTGCCCAAACTGCTTATTTTCTTAAAACTTGATATTGTATATTTTTGTTCTAAAAGCAAGTTATCGGTGTTGAAAAAAAATTCAAGCACATACTAAGTCAAATTAGCATATTAAAGCTTATTATTGCTCATGATAAAGGAGGCCAGCTACCTGCTTGTAGTCAACAACAAAAACAGAGCAAGAGCGCTGTTCGGAAAGTTTTACCAAGTCATCAGGCAATGTTATATTGAGCGCCTTACCAGGGATGCCCAAAAACGGAAGCCGAGGAGACTTCGTGGGAATGTCTTTCACATCGATGCGCCGCCAATGACGCGCACTCGCAATAGTGTCTTTTGAGCAGTCTACTTCATTAATGAACTGCCAATTTCAAAGTCATTGTAATTGTTTGCTTACAGAAACGAAGTAAACTTCGGTTTCGGAATAACTATCGTCCAAAGAGTTGGACGACGGCGAAATGCTTATTTTCCGCGAGGACGGACCAGAAACACATGCATAGCCTCCACCGGACGCCATTTTTTTAAACACGAGTTTCCCGCCAAAGAAATGTGAAACGGCGTTTGAATAAAAACAGAAATTACCTGCTCAGTTCTCCCAGCTGCGAAGCGACACACCAACCAGCCCGCAAACGAGCGTGTCTCGTTCAAAACGCCCAAAAGGAGATAGTATCTCGAGCGGACGAGTGCAAAACGGTTTTGGGACAGAAATGGTTTAAGCGTTAAGAAAGGGGCTTTGGTTTTTGGCCGTCCCTTGGAGATACTCAGATTATTTCTTGCATTCCGTGTAATTACATATTTAGTCTTAATTAATTAATCAACTTCTGAAATATTTTTATTCGATGAAAAGTGCCAATCAACAAGAAAAACTCCCGATACAGCTTTCTGTTGCTCAATACGTGCTGCATAAAAGTGCCTTTCCGAGCGTGAAAGAAGCCCGCCAATACAAGCAAAGTGCCTCGAGCGGCCAATCGAGCGGCAATTTTGCATGTATTCGCGGGCTTCTTCAACGCTCGCAAAAACACTTTTTTGTAGAACGTATTGAGCAGCAGAAAGCTGTATCGGGAGTTTTTCACGTCGCTCTACAATTTTCTCATTGACACTTTTAGTGTACTTATAATATTTGAGAAGTTTAATTATTAAATAAATCAAAATATGTAATTAGGCGGAATGCAAAAAATAATTTGAGTATCTCCAAGCAACGGCAAAAACATTATCTTGGTTCTGTCCAGCTACGTGGCATTTGCATACTTTTAAACTTTGGGTAAAGTTACGTGGGACACCCTGTATAATGTGCTATGAGCATTTAAACAAGCTATAAAGACAACTGCAATGTCAAAACAGCAACCACAACAAACATTTGCACATATGGCCGCTGTAAACATGCACTGACAGAGAGAACAAGGTGCATGGTGCGTTCTTTTCCTCAGAGCATTATCTGGGAAATGTTTACTTTTTTAGGCCGTCCTAGCTAAGGTTGACAAAGCTGTTAAAAAAAGCTACGGCAATATACGATTATGAGATCTACAGTGTTCCGTCACAGGTAGTGTTCCACCGACAGGATAATGTTTTTCTAATTATATCCGCTTAACCAGAGAAGAATAACTAAACAAGCTCCTAAGAAAGTCAATAAAACAACACAGCCTTTTGCACCACCTACTGTTGGAATCGTGAGCGCTTTGTAATGCAGTTTTATCTCTCTGGAAATCGAGACTTACCTGAGCTTTTTATTTTGGAGCTGAAGCTGGTATGGTGCTCGCAGAAAAAAATTTATGGACGCAGTTGCTTTGCTCGTTTAAGAGACTATTTTCTGTCCTCTTTGCTGGAGGCCAAGGAACAGGAGGGGGTATTCCTACACATTTGCTCACAAAGGGACAAGAGTGGGTTCTTTTTTTCTTTTTTGTTCATTTTGACAGCGTTGAAGCGACATTCACTAGGCTATATCTAGCACTGTATGTTCCGAAAAGCTGAAAAAAAGATGTTAAGTTGTTCTAAATCAAGACAGTAGCTCTTCAAAAGCACAGTATAATATTTATGGTGGTGCACACATACGGGAGTTTATTTAAAAAAAATTTTGACAAGCAATAACTGAAAAAAGAATTGTTTCGAGAAAATGAAAATGGAGAAACCGGTAGAAAATAAAAGTTAGGGGGCTGCATACAAAGCCACGCGCAATCAGGACGTCCATGTTCGGAGAGAGAAAGTACGGTGGGAGTGTGAAGGCAGAGCAATCTCGCGCATACCTGGCTGCACAGCAAACTCCCAAGAGCTCATGCAGAACAAAAAGCTGATAAAACACGCATGCAGCCAGTCGAGGAACGCTTAAGACACGCGAGTGCAACTCTCCTGCTTTGCTAGCACCAACCTGCAGTCTTTTGTTACTGGTGCCATCTTTTGTTCCTACGGATCGCTTCGACCCGTGAACTGAGTTACATTCATCTTCCTGTCGCTCGTGCAAAGGGATCCGATGGCGCAGTAGGAAAGAGTACACCGCTGCGTGCCGCCTTAATCGGCTCGTTCTCGAGAACGGCGATTATTTTTCACCGCTGACGTATTGCATTGCCCTCTTTCCGAAGCACCACGCGCAGTTACCGCGTCGCGCACCGGGAAGTGCACCGCAACGCTCTAGTGTGCGGTCTCCGCCAGCATCGAACGACGCCAGGCTGCGTGTGCGACCCGTGTCTGAAAATTCGAACAGTGTTCCTCCTCCTCCTCGATTGGTTTGTGCCAACGAGCGGTTAACGCTGACACGCTCTGACTAGCGTCTTAATTGTCTCCCATTATTCAGTTCTCACCTATATATATATACCATAGGGTACCCCTCTCCCGTGCACGGTCCACCGCCCAGGTATATCCTCCTCTGCACTGCCGTCATACAAGCACGCCGCAGTGCTCCGGTCTTTTTTTTTTTTTTTTGGTCTCTGCGTTTCCCGAAAAACAATGCCCTGCAGCGCTTAATGAATGGCGCGAGCGACCCGAAATGACTTCATTTCGCGAAGGCAAAACAAGATTGATACCCCTTGACACATCACAGTCAATAGCCTTCTCAGACACGACAACAGCCCGTTGATAGAATATGCCTCGTTTTTTTATTGAGTTCCTGTTGCCACCTGATCTGTTACGAACTTGGAAACCCATTGTTTGCTCAAATAGAACGTTTTGGTGAGCACAGTGGCGGGTACATGGCGAAATGGCCGTCTTTTCATGTTTCAAGGCAGAGCACGCTTTTGTTTGCCTAAATGCACAAGTGAAGGTATTGTGTGCTGGTTTGTTATTCCAACGACAAGCCTTGGGAATTAACATGTAATTTGAATCAGAATTTTCCGCCCTCATTGATCAGTCTTAATTTTGTCACCAGGGCCCACACAATTATTAAACCGCTGACATACAATGCCGAATGCGCCTTAGTTAGTTCAAGTAAGAGCGATTTTTTATTGCTCTCTCCTGATTTAATTTTCGAAATGATGAAAATCAACACCTGCGAATGCGAACACGGAGTCAAATAGGGGTCAAAGATGAGTCACGAAAGTGCAAGATAAATGAACGTTAGACATGTGTGGTTTTACTTCATACAGAAAGTGCAAATGACGTATTATTTGATCTACCGCCTAATTTTACCATCTGTACGTGTTATCTTGTGAAACAGAAGGGAATATTCATAACGCTGTATATTGTGAATACTCATTTTTTTACTTGCGTGTATGCAGATTTGCACTCACTAATGGCTGAAACTTGGCAGGCGTGGGTATCTCGTTACAAATTTGTAATCATGTTACCTTAGTTATATGATTAAGATTCTATGAGTTTAGTTAACGATAAGATTTTGTTCCTTGAGTTTGTAACTGTCCATAACAATTTGTGAGAGGAAATAAATATAACCCACCCGACAGCAGCACGAATCAACAAAAGAAATGGCATGCGCGTTTCCCAGAAAGAAACCTTCGCAACTGAAGAAAAACTTGCCCTCCCACGCACGGGCAATAACCACTCTGTGGGGTGGTTGCCTATACCATCGGTGTGAACCAGGAGGCGAAAGATATATTTGCCGCATGACGTTATATAAAGCAGTAGAAGGTTAAAGTAGAAAAAAAAAACAAGCTCTCTTTGCGCATCAATATCCGCATTAGGGCCAGACGTCTGCGTATAATTCTTGCAGTAGCACGTACAACGGCAGGTGCTGTAGTAATAGGACAGGCACGCCAATCTTCGTTTCGGGCGCTGAGATTTGTTGAGACACGTCGCCATTATTTTCGCTTGGCAACGCAGCATGTCCATCACCCACTTCTTGAAGAATTAAATAATAGAAACGGTGCACATGTGCACGCGACAATACAGCAATGCGGCAACATTGTTCAAGAGAATAAGTTTGGGCCAGCTGAAGCTGAGTATGACCCATGGCTGCTATCAATTCCAGAGGTGTCGCGCAAAGTACCAGGCATCTCTCGTAAGTGTGGCCTACAAAAAACAGCTGCGAAACAGTTAACACTGTGGCATATCTACCATTCCTACATGGGTTACATTCAGGTTTACACAGATGGCTCGGGTCAAATAGAAAGTTCAACGTATGCATTCTGCATACCTTCTACGATAGAACAGAGAAAGTTCAAATTATCAAGCTTCACTACCTCTACCACAGCAAACCTTTATGCCACAATGTCTACTTTGACCTTTATATGCTCACAACCACACCTGCTTAAGTTGGTCATCCTGAGCGACTCTGAAGCATCTTTATTCAGCATTCAGTTTCAGTTTTAGTTTATTTAATCCCACAAGTATTAATCCCACAAGTATGAACCAAAATGATCATGCTCTCTTATATGGATACAAAATATATATAAAAAGGCCATAGGGGGACATGAAATATAATATCTTATGTCAGTGGATTTCGAGTCGCGGTGGCGTTCCAGGCAAAACAGAGGCAGACAGTTTAGCACAGGCGGCGCATACTGAAAATGAGACTCATGTGATTCTTCTCTATCATAGAGATGGACGCCACAGCTTACGACAACTTTCAGTCGGATTATCGAGAGATAGCTGGTTTTGAAACGGTCGTCGAAGCTCCATTTTATTTCATATAGGCCCAAACTTAGAGATCACTATACCAATAAAGGTGACACGTTCGCTCGAAACAGTAGTAAACAGATTACGTGTAGACACAGCGTACAGAAAATGTTTTTTTTTTACATATAATAGAACGAGCCAGCTATCGAGCCAGCTATGCGGTGTGCTCTTGCTCGGAATCAGAAGATATTGAACACTTCTTGTTGGAATGCTCTATTCATGATCAGCATAGAGAAAAATTACGAGATAAGTTGTGTGCTTCGGACAAACGTCCACTTTCACTGGGGAAAATAATGGGGCCATACACAACAATTCCACCGCAGAAGCGCGCAGTTAGCGCTTTAAAAGAATTTTTGTAAGTGAGAAAAATCGCGGATAATTATTATATCGTAGTATTTGTGTTATGTAGGTTAGGCGCCGCATCTTCATGTTTTTGGGAAGTGCCATTGATCTTGACTTCCTTACAACCTATGGATAAATTTTGTGTATACCTTCTTTTCCATCACAGTGCACCCTTCAGTTGATAGTCGGCGTCTGTGTTGTGTGGTTATCTTCTCTTGTGTCCGTGTCTGCACACATTACCTTCTTTCACGATGAGTTGCTCTTCTTCTCTTGATTGGTGCCTCCACTTTCCCCGTCCCCCAGTGCGGGATATATAGCCAACCGGGCTCCACCCTAGTTAAACCCCCCGCCTTTAATTCATCCTTCTCTCTCCCTCTCTCTCTTGTTTTGGCCCCTGAAGCATGAAAACTATCCTAATTCAGGTGGAAAATAATCGCGTGCGGAATTTGTATAACAAGCACTGGCTATATAGGGTGTCCTTCGTAACTTGAGCCAAACACTAAAAAATGCAAATGCCACCTCGCTGGACAGAACCAAAGTAATGTTGTTTGCCGTCGCTTGGAGATACTCATATTTTTTTTACATTCCGCCTCATTACAAAACTATTCTTAATGAATTATTGAACTTTTCAAATATTATAATATGATGAAACGTGTCAATGAAAACATTTTACAGCAATGTAAAAAGCTCCCGATATAGCTTTCTGTTGCTCAATGCGTGCTACATAAATGTTTTTTTCCAAGCATGAGAGAAGCCCCCGAATACACGCAAAATTGCCGTGCGACTGGCCGCTCGAGGCACTTGGTGTGTATTCGCGGGCTTCTCTACAGGGTGTTCTTTTTAGCTGCACCAAATTTTTAAAATGAGAATGGACAGCAGACGCGCCCATCTGATCGAGGCCAAAAACGCCCCGTTCCGTCGATGGAAGGGTCAAAGGCTCAATCGCAGACTCCGAAAGAAGATCTCGGAGCTCAACAAGGTCATCGATGACCACTGCAAAGCGCCATGCCAGCAGCAGTGGGACGACCTCTGCGAATCCATTGACGGACAGATGCGCAATGGCAAGTCCTGGGCTATGCTGAAGCACCTTCTCGACGAAAGCGGCTCCAAGTCACATCAGAAGCATAAGTTGGCCCGGGCCCTTCACGAACCCACCAGGTCTCACACGGTCGATGTACTCGTCTCCAAGCTCATTCTGAAGTACCTGCCCGTCCGGTGCGACGGGAATCCGGCAACCCAGCTCCCGGACTACCGAGACCCTCCTCGCCCCGAGCTCGACGAAGACTTCTCCGTTGCCGAGGTCAGACAGGCGATCTTCGCGCTCAACCGCAAGTCTGCGCCGGGTCCGGACGGAGTCAGCACAAAATGTTGATAAACCTCGACGACCCGTCGATCGTCTTTCTCACCGACAAGATCAACGAGTCCTGGAAGAGCGGCGTGGTTCCTGAAGAATGGAAGTTTGCCTGCACGGTGCTCATTCCCAAGCCCGGCAAGGCCCCGAACATCGAGAACCTCAGGCCGATTTCTCTAACCTCCTGCGTCGGCAAGGTCATGGAGCGCGTCGTCCTCAAGAGACTCAACGGGTACCTCGAAGACAACGACGTTTACACACAACACGATCGGCTTCGCGCCGGACTCTCGGCGCAGGATGCAATGAAACTAATCAAGCATCAAATCGTGGACGGCCGTTCCAGAGACGTCAAGTCTCTCGGTCTGGACCTCGAGAATAGAGCACTGCATGGGCTCGGGCTTACCCGAAAGCCCGGGCCGGGCCGGGCCGGGCCGGGTAGGGCAGTTTTTTCGCGGGCTCGGGCCGGGCTCGGGCACGGCATGTTCTTTTTGACCCAGGCCCGGGCCAGACTCGGGTTTTCTGATGCGGGCCCGGGCCGGGCTCGGACTTTCTGGTGGTGTGATGTAACGTGCAACAAGTTATCCTCACTCGTATCGACCCTAAAAAACATGTCTTTTTTGGTCTCGGGCCGGGTTCGGGCCGGTTTCGATCCGGACTCGGGCCGGGCTCGGGCCTAAGGTAAAGAAGTGGCGGGCCGGGCCCGGGTTTTGTCATAAAACTTTTGGTCGGGCTCGGGCGGGCAGCCCAACATAAAAACGGGCCCGGGCCAGGGCCGGGCCGATTGGGCCCGGGCTGACAAAATCGGCCCGTGCAGTGCTCTACTCGAGAAAGCTTTTGACAACGTGCTCCACGCCTTTATCGTTAAGACCATTCCGGACCTAGGTCCTGGTTCCAGATTCGACAGCTACGTCATCTCTTTTCTAACGGACAGGCAGGCCAAGCTTCGCATTGGAGACTTCCGCTCCGAAGATGTGCCCCTCGGAGGACGGGGCACTCCTCCGGGCGCCGTAATCTCCCCCGCACTATTTAACATCTGTATGATTGGTCTTTCCGAGCGGTTGGCACGCGTCGAGGACGTCAAGCACACCATTTACGCCGACGACATTACCATCTGGTGCGCCGGGGGCTGCGAGGGCAGAGTCGAAGAAGCCATGCAGGAGGCGCTCGACGTGATCGAGGAGTATCTCCGCCCCACCGGACTTCGCCAAGTCAGAGCTTCTGCTTTACAGAAAAGGGAAGGGTGGAAGACCCAAAGATTGGAAGCCAATCTCCTAAAGCAGCATCAGTCTTCGCAATTGTGATGCAGCGGTGATACCCAGGGTCGACGTCATTCTGGTCCTGGGCATGTTTGTCGAATTCAACGGCGGGAACCGAACGGCTCTCCGCAAGATCATCACAAAGACGGACAACGCTTTCCGCCTCGTTCGCAGTATCGCAGACACCGAGGGATGAAGGAAGCCTGTCTCCTCAGCCTGAACAACGCATTCTTATTATGCCACTTCACGTACACGATTTGTATGCATAACTGGCTCGGAGCCGAGCGAGAGAAGCTCAACGCTCTCATCCGCAAAGTAGTCAAAAGTGCTCTCGGGCTACCCATTAGGACACATACCGAAGATCTCCTCAAGTTGGGGGTACACAACACCACCGAGCAGATTGGCGAAGCCCAAGAACGTGCGCAACTCGCTCGCCTGACCACCACAGCGTTAGGTAAATGCATCCTCGAAGAGCTGGTTTACACTTCTGCGGTATCTTCGAGGGTCAGTACCCCGATCAGTAGGTGCATTCGAGACAAGTTCGAGGTGGCCCCCGTGCCTCGAAACGTCCATCCCGTCCACAACGAGGGCAGACGCAAGGCGAGAGCAGTAGCAATTCTCAAACATATCAAGCAACAAGGCCTCAGAGCACGCTTCGTCGATGCCGCGGAGGACAGCGATGGAAAGACCTTTGCCGTCGTCGTGGTTGACTCCAGCGGCAAGCTTTCCAATTACGCTTCAATTCGCACTTCAGACCCCGAAGTCGCCGAGCAAGCTGCCATCGTCCTCGCCCTGGTAGACGGTCGTAGGTCTGAGATCTATAGCGATTCCAAAGCGGCAGTTAGAGCTTTTCAGAAGAGTTGCATCGCTGAGCAAGCTGCTCGTCTTCTTAGCGTCTCCAATCCGGATGCTCTCACGCATCATTTGATTCACTGGTTTTCCGCTCACGTAGGGTCGGTCAAGGGTGCTCCCCCGAACCTCAATGAGTCTGCTCACAAGGCTGCGCGCGACCTCACCGACCGCGCTTCCTCTGTAAGGAGAGCCGACACCCCTCCCCCCTACGGCCACAGGGATGCTCCCGCTACTCACAACGAGGTTATGATATTCTTCTACATGTCTAGAGGGGTCTTTCCAGCTCCTCACCTCAAATTAAATAGGGCGCAAGCTGTTTCGCTTAGACTTTTACAGACCGGCACATATTCGTGTCTGGCCGTTCTGCACGAAATTTACCCAGACGTATATCGCGATGACGCCTGCCCGTCCGCGGGCAGACCTCCACTCTAGCACAGATGCTCTGGGAGTGCGGGTCGAGATACCCCAAGTTCAGCAAGGATGAGTGGGACTCGCTTGTGCGTAGCCCCGCTCTAGACAAGCAAATCCTGGCTGTCCGGCGTGCCCCCGACTGGGCCGGTGGGCTAGACATGCCGGTCCCGACGTGGGACTAGCCGGATGCGCGACGAGTTCGCGTCCTCGCCGGACCTCTAATAAAAGTTATTTCACTCACTCACTCACTCACTCACTCACTCACTCACTCACTTGGTCACGTTATGTTTACCATTCGAGTGTACGTATTGGCGGCCTCTTGATACAGAGCAATTTCCGCACTTACGCGCGTAATTAGCTTAGTTACGAAAATTACCTTTCTAATTATCAACAATAGGTGGCTACAGCAAATGAGTATTTTGGGGTCCGTCCTCGACACTACCTATCCCAACGAACAAATTTTAAATAGCGCAGTTCATGTGGAAGCTACACCAACAATTAGTTCCCCTTTTGCAGGCTCCTTGAAACCGAAACCGGCCGCAAAAAGAGCGTCTGTGTCATCGATGTCGCATCATCGAAAACATTTGTTTCCGAAAAGGGGCGGGAGTCCAAACAGTGAACACTACGCTTTAGTGTCCTCTTTAGTGTCCTTCCCTCGGCCGCATATTGAGGGCACACGCAAAGTATGTGGTCTATTATCTCGGGAGTGTGACAGACACTGAAATCAGGGTCCTGTTCTCGTCCAATCTTGTAAAGGTATTTGCGAGTGTAAGCCACACCAAGCCGTAATCGATGGATCAGTGTTTCCTGGCCTCTCCGCATCCGAAGTGGAAGTCGGAATCGCAAACCGGCGTCAAGACTATGGAGGCGCTCTTGCCGATATTCAGGGGTGTCCCATTGTCGCGCCATAGACGTCTTGATGGAGTTGTGTAGCAAGGCGTTGATGTCATAACTGCAAAAGGGAAGTTTTGTAATCTCCCCGTCAGTGTGCGCCATTTTTGCCTCCGCGTCCACCTGCTCATTTCCGGCTATTCCACAGTGGCTGGGAATCCACTGCAGCGCAATGGTATGTCCGGATTTAGACGCCTCAGTAAGCAGAGTCATGATGTCGTAGATTAGAGGACTATATGCGCTTCTCTGATTCATATAATTGCTTATGAGTTGCAGCGCCGGTTTTCAGTCGCAGAACACGGTCCAGTTAGCGAGGTTTTGTTGCAGTATGCAGCGGACTGCTTCTCGAACGCCGGTCAACTCAGCTGCTGTACACGATGTTTTGTGTCCTATCTTGAACCGCTGCGTAATCCCCATTGCAGGTACCGTGTAAGCTGCCGCGGAAGAGGTCTATGTAACAGAACCATCTGCAAAAACATGTTCGGTATATCCGTATACTTGTAAGCAATGTAGGATAGCGCAAAATGTTTGAGACCCGCAAGCGGCATTTTCGACTTTTTCGTTATTCCGGGGATTGAGATTTTCACCGTCGGCTTTGCCATCGTCCAGAGTGGAGCTTCCGGTATGCCATGGGGTGCGAAGTCCGACGGCAGTAGAACCCGTTGCGACAAAACGGCTTCTGAGTAGCCGGCGTCAGGCCGTATACTTGTGACATTTGTCAGTGGATGATTACTATGCCTAGTTAGTAGCCTTAAATGCACTCGCATTGGCTCATGTTGAAGATAAACTCGAGCTGGGCATGCGCGTGCCTCTGCAATAGTGCCCCATGTGGAAGCACATCGTGGTAATCCTAGGCAAATTCTTAGTCCGTGAGCCTGAACTCCTTCAAGTGTGCGGACGGCAGATGAACTAATCCGAGAAAGTACAGGCGCGCAGTAGCGGAGGGATCCAACAAAACGTGCCTGGTAGAGCTACACAAGAGATGATTGGGATGGCCCCCACGATTTTCCAGACATATGTAGAATTATTTGTGCAAAGCTGTCCAGCTTTTTTCTCAGTACAGAGATGTGCTTCGACCAAGACAAGTCACGGTCGATGGTGACTCCGAGAAACTTGTAGTGGGTTACCGAAGGTATAATCTTGCCATCAATCATGACGGGGTAGCAGGCCATTGATTTCCGCGTAAATGCCATGGCTACACTCTTTGTCGGTGAGAGCTGAAGCCCACGACTATTTAGGTATTGTGACGTCATTGACACTGCACGCTGTAGCTTTGTTTGTACTTGTAAGCGCGTTTAGCTCGTGGTCCATATACAGATGTGATCTGCGTACACAGAGACCGAGACTGCGCCTATGAGTTCTTTGACGAGTCCAACGAGAACAGCATTAAATAAGGTTGGGCTCAGTACGTACACCTCCTTGAGGCACCCCACAGTAGACAGGATGGTTCCTTGTATGACCGTCTAGAGTGGTCATAAATATCGTTCTCTCTCGAAGATAGCTGGCTATCCACTGATGCATACAGGCACCAATGCCATATTCTTCAAGGGCATTTAAAATTGCATCATGTAGAACATTGTCAAAAGCACCCTTGATATCCGGAAAGACAGTAGCCGTCAATCATCGGTGACGTTTCTTATGTTCAACAGTTGCTAGGTCAATAACGCTGTCGATTGACGACCTACCCTTTTGGAAACCTGTCATCGCGTCTGGATATACAGTATATTGCACTTCTCAAAAAACCATTCTAGGCGCATCAAAAGCTTCCGTTCCATGGTTTTTCCTATACAACTGGCAAGCGCCACTGGTCTGTAGGAAAGCATATCATGGGGTGACTTGCCTGGCTTCAATAATGCTACGATCTTGCTTGTCTTCCAATGTACAGGCACAGTTCCCGAGTCCCAAGAGAGATTATACAAAGCCAGAAGCTCTTCAGTCGCTTGAGGGCCCAGATGGCGTAGGGTAGAATAGGTAACGCCATCAGGCCCCGGCGCACTTGAGTGAATTGAAGAAAAGATCGCCGCACGTAGCTCTTGCAGTGTGAATAGAAGGTCGATACGATCGTCCACTGTTGGTGGAGCGCACCTGAACTGTGGAGATGCCACTGTTGTAGAGCCAGAGAGATGCAAGCAGAAATCTTCCGCGATCTCCTTTTCACTGCGCATCTGATTGATAGCCAGAGCTCGGAAGGGACGTCGTTGTTGTGGAGTAGATGGCAAGGCTCGTACAACATGCCATATCGTGGATAATGGTTTTCTTGGGTCCAGGCTTGTGCAAAAGGACCTCCAACGTTGTCTTTAGAGGTTTTCTAAGTGTCTTTGAATGTTATTTTGCATAGGGCGTGACGTCCTAAAGTCTGATATTAATTTAGTTCGCCTGTATTTCCTCTCGGCGCGACGACGGACTGCCCGCAGCTGTGCATATACAACGTCAACGGATGTTCTGGCATTTGATGTTGCGACGATGCCTGTTGTTGCGTGCATTGCGGCTGTGATTCGCTCTTCGATCTCTTGCGGAGAAGTTATACAGCCGCAGGACTCTTCCGGTTTGTTTTGAAAAGCATCCCAGTCAGTGCATTGCGCATGACGATTAGGGAGTCTCGTAAACCATCTCAATTGTACATAAGTGTCACGTATTTCGTTGGACTAAAGGCAGACAGGGACAAGTCGCATGTTTAAGACAAACATTTATAATTGAAAAAATAAGCGACAAAGAAAACAGCACAAAACAAACAATTTACAGCACGAGTTAATTATGGGAAATCCTCAGAGTCCTCAGATATTAAAATACGTAAGTCCAAAGTATTTACATTAAATCCATCGACGTGGCCACGTCACCTCGTCGTCGCGGCTTCGGGCGAGACGTCGTTGAGCCCGCCGATGCGTCGTAGACTCGAAGTCGCTGTGTCCGACGTTCGGTCCACGGTTGGCCTGGTTCGGGGGTCAGGACGGTGGGGTGACCGAGGCGCCTGGATCGCCCGGTCAACTCCGCAAGCCTGCGGATCGTAGCCGCAGGGAATCCGGGAAGCGGTGCCGTTAGCCTGTAGCTGCGGCTTCCGATGGGGCGTTCGCTCAGCTCGCGGGTCGTGGCCGCGGCAGCTGAAGCACAGCTTCCATTGGGTTGCCGCCGTCTCCGCGATTCACCCGTCCTGTTCGGCCTCCAGCTCCTTCTGCCCCTCGTCGTCCCAGAGCGTAGCTGGGCTGCTCTCTTCGGCTACGTGTCCCTTCTCCCATTGGCCACGTAGCTGCGCGTGCACTTTTGCGCTTCTTCTTTTGCTTTCATGTTGTATTCCTTTTAATGAGACGCTCTTATTTTCTAACTTCTTTCTTTATTTCTGTCATCGACTCCACGTGTCTTCTTGTTCTCTTCTGCTTTTTTTTCTTCTTTCTTTCTTCATTTTGTGGCTCATGACATATGCCCACATTCAAGAGTTTTTCCATATGAAAAACTGCTTCTCTTCCTCCTTGTATTGATGTTTCTGCCGTCTTCATATCTCGGTCTACCACTAACATGCCATGTCTTTCACCACTTTCGTCGTTTGCACCAATCTGTACACTCACTGCACCTCACTACACTTCACGTATTCATTTCACTGCACACATCATAGAGTTCACTATTTAACACCAAAAAGTTATTGTCGCACACTACTTTATCAAATCCCCGCTATACCACTTGTCTCTGTAGCACTCAGTGGTCCACTGCTTCACACCAACACTTACACCACTTAACCAACATTACTAAACTTACTACATCACTAAACACCGCTCCTACAACACTGCTCACAGTTAGCAATGAGTCTTCACACGACTATACTCATCCACTCCGCCACTATATAATCTGCAACAGGGCAAAATACTTTCCGTGGTTTTCGCCACGTAAGTCCCTTATAGAAAAATCCTGCGTTTTTACACACCATTATCTGAAGTATGTTCTTATGATTTCATCGGTCACACTGCTGTCATCATATGAGTCCCTTTAGGAGCACTGTTCTTCTATCCATATTTATGCATGCCGCCGTAACAATCTCCTTAACTCCCAATTCAGCCATTTATTTCATTTCACCCAACAAATATCTTGGTTACATACATCCGAACCTAAATGCAGGGTACCCTCTAATTCTTCCCAGATAAGCTATATTGCATATTAAACAGCAGTAGTGTTTCCCATCAATTTTTCAATCTATCCGCACCTCATAAGAGCCCGTGTCCTTTCCCTATTAGAATTCCATTTGATACCCTCAATGTTGTGGAAGTGCTTTTCTCTTGCGTCGCTGTCGAGACTTCCTATGGTGCCTACTTCCCGTCTTAATTCTCTTTCCTGCGCCTGCGCGGCTCCTGCCTGGCTTTGAAATTCTCTTGTGGAGTTCAAGTTTCGCCTCCTTTCTATGTGATGGACAAAGCTTCCTGAACGCATGCTTGTTCGTGCGCCATCTCGCTCTCAGCAGTCTCTTCATCTTCCGTCTGTACTTCCGTGATGCACGCCTTTTTGAACGATTAGTGTGGCTGCTGGCTTTGTCCTTGAACTCGAACTTGAAAAAGTGACTCTTCAACACCTTTTTCTTGTCATGGGGACATGCTCGCGATCTGTATTTAAGTACTCGTCACTCTTGCTCTGGACCTTTGTGACGTTCTTCGTAGTCGTCATATTCAGATGTTCTACGACTGTTCTTAAAGGCCGCTTTCATGGTTGCTTTGCAATGAGCAATACCATAAAGCGTAGCCCATTGGTGCTTTCTTCGGTTCCTCCTCTTGGGTATTGACTTTTTCCCTTTCTTTTCCTCGAAGCATTTTCTCAATCTGTTCTTTCTCTTTCGCTTCTTTCTTTTCTCTTTCTCTGTTTTCTCTACGCGCTCTATCCCTAAGTCTGCTGCCATCGCCTGCCTACTGCACACTACTTTCTCGTCACTCGTAAAACTTGTGCACCTGTGGTCGTCTGGATCAGCAACATCTTGCTTGCAGGTCACTAGCTTGTGCTCACAGGGGTTTCTGCCGTCGAAAGTCCCCATCTCTTCAAAAGCCTTGCCACGGTCTAGTACTCTCCCTTCCTGCATGACATCGTCAATTGCTCTGCTCTCAACACACACCCTATGCTGCGCTGCGCTATTCCCCCTCTCGTCAGTGTCCTCCTGGGTGGTCGTTTCTACGCACCGTTCGCCCTGATGAGCACGACCCTCCGGCGCGTACACTGCAGTACTGACACCACACCCATCATTTGGGTGTTGTACCCCTTACTCTCGAGTACAATATAACGCGGCGGCGCGGTCATCGATAACCTTACAGTGGCAGCTATTCTGTAGCAACAGTTCACTTGCGCGAGGCTTCTCTTCAGGTATGCTATGACTGTTATGTATTGGGTTGACTGCTTCTGGCCTCTTTATCTCTTTCTCTTTGAACTGTTTTTTCTTCTCACATGCTTGCAGAAGTGTCGCAAGTTCTAAAGATCGAGCGGCATGGACACGGTTCATTACATCCTCAATTAGTTTGAGGCCCTGCTCCTTGCTAAGCTTTTTCTCACGAACCGTAGCTAATATGCGGTCCCAATCCATCTCTAGACCACCAAAATATGCGACAGGGCCGGAACTGCTGGAAAATCCTGTCAGGCTCGCCAAATTGTCACGTATTTCGTTGGACTAAAGGCAGACAGGGACAAGTCGCATGTTTAAGACAAACATTTATATTTGAAAAAATAAGCGACAAAGAAAACAGCACAAAACAAACAATTTACAGCACGAGTTAATTATGGAAAATCCTCAGAGTCCTCAGATATTAAAATTCGCAAGTCCACAGTATTTACATTAAGTCCATCGACGTGGCCACGTCACCTCGTCGTCGCGGCTTCGGGCGAGACGTCGTTGAGCCCGCCGATGCGTCGTAGACTCGAAGTCGCTGTGTCCGACGTTCGGTCCACGGTTGGCCTGGTTCGGGGGTCAGGACGGTGGGGTGACCGAGGCGCCTGGATCGCCCGGTCAACTCCGCAAGCCTGCGGGTCGTAGCCGCAGGGAATCCGAGAAGCGGTGCCGTCAGCCTGTAGCTGCGGCTTCCGATGGGGCGTTCGCTCAGCTCGCGGGTCGTGGCCGCGGCAGCTGAAGCACAGCTTCCATTGGGTTGCCGCCGTCTCCGCGATTCACCCGTCCTGTTCGGCCTCCAGCTCCTTCTGCCCCTCGTCGTTCCAGAGCGTAGCTGGGCTGCTGTCTTCGGCTACGTGTCCCTTCTCCCATTGGCCACGTAGCTGCGCGTGCACTTTTGCGATTCTTCTTTTGCTTTGATGTTGTATTCCTTTTATTGAGACGCTCTTATTTTCTAACTTCTTTCTTTATTTCTGTCATCGACTCCACGTGTCTTCTTGTTCTCTTCTGCTTTTTCTTCTTCTTTCTTTCTTCATTTTGTGGCTCATGACAATAAGTAGGTGGGTGATCACTGCCGTACGTTTGAGCATCTGCACCAGCGGCAGCCGAAGACGAAAGACATCGTGAAGCGATAGCTAAATCGAGACAGCTGCTGTGCGTTGTGCCATGCAAATATGTTGGTGAGCCGTCGTTTAGGATGTCAAGACCATTGCTGTTTGTGAATTCAAGAAGTTGTCTTCCTCAAATGTTTATGACCCTGCTACCCCAAAAATGGTGGTGTGCGTTGAAATCACCTACGATAACATGAGGTCCTTGGCTGGAGTCAAAAACAAGTTTCAGGTGTCCAGCTTCAAATCTTCTCCTGGGAGAAATGTAGCCACCGATGACCGAGATTGTGCGGCGCTTTAGCTTCAGTGTTATAGAAACGTAATCGTTGCTGTTGTGCACCGGAATTTGGTTTAGCGAGTACGTGAGGTCACATCGCACACATAGTAAGACTTTGCTAGGATTTCCACTTTTCTCAGACGGGAACTGTTCGTAACCAGACAGTCTAAATTTCGAAGTCATATTCGGCTCGCATATCACAATAACTGGAAATCGATACTTGAGCAGTCTCTGTTTAAAATCTCCGAGGCGACCTCGTAGACCTCGTGCGTTCCATTGAAATATTACGAAACGGCTGATCTTTTCCTGCAGTGACAGCATTGACGTTGATGATGCCGTGGTTCTTGCTAGCTTTTATATAGCAACAAGCACCGGTTCGAGTGCATCCAGAATTTGCACCGCCGCCTTGGCAACGGGCGTCTTAACTTCCATAAGCAGCATTCGCAAGGAACGAACCAATTGTGTTACCATTGCCTTAATTTGCCCGTCCGACAACGAAGCTTCGCGTTCATGCTGGCGTTCCGGCTGCACTTCTGCACTCCGAGA
Organism: Dermacentor silvarum; assembly: GCF_013339745.2. NCBI lineage: Eukaryota > Metazoa > Arthropoda > Arachnida > Ixodida > Ixodidae > Dermacentor > Dermacentor silvarum. Next base: position 148,859,447 of record NC_051154.1, read on the forward strand.
CGGCAGGGAAGGCCATATAGTAGTGTCCTTGGTGTTCAGAAGAGTAGACGTGGCTAGAGGTGGCCCTGACGATTGAGGAATAACAGGAGCGCGCGTCGACTTTTCATGAGGCACCAGTTGTCCTGTTGTCGATGCTGACCTGCTCCTGCGATTGCGTGAGCACCTCTGGCGGCGGTGTATCTTGCTAGCCGCTTCTCCGTGTGTAGAGCAATCTCGCACCATTTTCCTTAGCGCAGACATTTCAGTCTTTAATTTTGGACACTCCTTCGACATTGCGTTGTGCGGCCCATCGCAGTTAGTGCATTTCAAGTCAGGCCCATCACACGTCGACTCATCATGATGACCACCACAATGGGGACATGTCATCCTGTTTGCGCACACAGCACTTACGTGCCCGATTTTCTGACATTTACGGCACTGTAATGGCCTTGGGACGTATGGACGGAGAGGATGTCTCACATATCCCACTTTCACATGTGATGGTAAGTTGTGTCCCTCAAAAATGAGCTTTATGCACCTCGACCATCCAGAACAGTGTATGTCTGGGATATGGACAGTTGAGGATATTAGCGTTGGGAGATCGCCATTATCAATATCTGCATCCACAATATAGATCACACCGGCCGTGATACTGCCTCCTTGTACGATGAATGAGCGGACAAGTATATTTCCTAGCTGAGTTGCAGTCTTCAAAGTGTCAAGGGTGGTTCGTGTAGAGACATCAACAGTAAGGATGTTTTTGTGGGATTAATACGGAGCTCTCTGATTTGCCCTGGAGCCAGCCTCTCGAGATAGGCAGTGAGAGTTTGCCTATTGAGGGAATTGAGGTTCCCAATAGCAGCGATGGGAATGTAGGTGATTGTATACGTTTGCTGTGAGGGCGGCTTATTGTAGTTGAGCTCACTCACGCTTGAAGTCCTGGGAAGTTTCCTCTTCTACCGGCGGTTTGTGGCCACGGTATATCCACCGTCGAATTCCATCTCGTCCACGTCAGAGCAGCTCGATGACCCTGGCAGAGTCATGTGCAGATGGTCGGGCGCAGCCGACCGACGTGCAGCTTGGAGGCCAGCCCCCAACCGTGGCGGCAGAGGGGCGGGACGTCCGTCATTGCTTTCGATACTGTACCCGCCATGGAGGCGTCGGTACGCACAAAGTTAAATGAAGAACCAGAGCGAAGCAGGAAGGTAGAGGTAGAGCCTTGGAGTTACTGGCACATTCCCACTCGGGGGGATTGGCCAACAACCAGGTAGTTTGAAATAACAATGAGAAAGTAGATGTACAAAATAATGCAAACATAAATGTGGGAATATATACCCATCACAGCAGCTGATCAAGAACTCGTCTTTCTTCTTCCAATCCAGCTATAGGCCGTAATGGGGAGGTCCCGTTTACGGGGGTATGAGCCCTTCATTGTCTTACGTAACGGACAGATTTAACCACCTTCACGGAGTGGAAGAGCCGACAATAAGAAGAACGTAAACTTTATTATCAAATCAATCAGATTTGAGTCCGGCGTATCTTTAGGGGGTCTGGGCACCCGCCGCGGACGCGGTTCCGAGACCTTGTCTCGAAGCGGCTTCCTCGGCTCGCTGGACGGCCCAGAGCCAACAATTTTTTTTATTACAGCAGAAATCACCTTGACTACAAGCAGTGTGTGTATATATGTATATTATAAAGTACGAGTTAAAACACACTCATTTATTTACAACCGTCCATCTTCACCGCCGTGTCTTCTTTTTTTTCTGCCCGCTCCTCGTGTCCCTCTTGCCTCTTCAGTCTTCTTCTTCTTCCCCGGATCATCACGTCCTCCCGGACTTTGGTTTTCATTCTTCCTTGGATAATAGGGCAGGACGTTTCCCACTGTTGCTATTTCGTTTTTTCCCTCCAGTCAAAAATAGTGTAGCGATTTTAGAATTTCTTGCTGTTTGATGGTCTTTCCTACTGTGCAGAGACCAGAAAATCTTGAATATGGTCCATCAAAACTTTCTCGCACTAAAAGTGTGTCCAGGGGCTCTACTACAGGCATCTTGGGGCTATGTCGCAGATCACAGTGTCTGTTCGTGATTGATTTGTAGCGTATAAGCTCCTCTTGCGTATTACGTACGCTTTTCCTGTAGATCCACTTTTCCGTTGAATCTGAGGTCGTAGTCTACCGGTGGCCAAGTGGTATCGCTTGATGCAGTAAAGTTAGGCGTGTATCCTAATACCATGGTGTGAGAATGGTTATGGTGCCGGAGTGCCGCTTCCAAGGCACACTTCCATCTACCACGGAAATCAGAGTATATTGCGATGAATGTCTTCTGGTCCCGAATCAGCCTGTCAGGTAGGCTGTTTCTTTCAGGGTGGTAGCGTGCGGCAAATTTAAGGGTAATTCTTCTTTCACCGGATCAAATTGAGAACGTCAAATACACCATATACGCGGATGACGGAACGCTCTGGATCCCCGGAGGTAGCCTGGGATCAATTGAGAACGCTCCACAGCAAGCGATCGACACTATCGAGGAATACCTCGCTCCCACGGGTCTGCGAAGTTCGCCCGCTAAATCGGAGCTCCTGGTCTATAAATCATCGAGAAGCGATTCCAAGCCAAAGAGCGAAATCAGAGACACAAACGCCATTACTCTCAGAACAAAAGACGGAGGAACCATTGCGCACGTCAGCAAAATCAGAGTTCTTGGCATGTTCATTGAGAGCAACGGCTCTATATCGCCGCGACAGTGGCGAAGATCGCCACAAAGTCGGATAACGCCATGAATCTCATACGACCTACTTCACCTACGAGGTGGTCATGCATCGATGGAAGGTAGCGGAGAAGGACAAACTAAATGCGCAACTGAGAAAGCTAGTCAGACTAGCCCTGGGAATCTCCAAGAGCACCAGGACAGAGCTTCTGCTGCAACTGGGGGTACACAATACACTTGCAGAAATCGCCGAAGCTCAAGAACGGGCTCAATTGACAAGACTCTCTGGAACCAAACCGGGTAGAGAAATCCTAGCCAAACTATGTCATGACACCACAGCAATCGAGAATCTATATGAAAGTGTTCTGACGGACACACGTAACTCCCACACGGTTCGCCCACTCCCGCGCAACATGAACCCCGCGCACCATCAAACCAGAAGGCTGGCACGCGGATCGTTCATCCTGCGCGAAATACGTGACAAAAACATCCAAGCCTGTTTCGTAGACGCGGCACAGTACCTGTCCAGGCAGGCCTTCGTTGCCACTACGGTCAATAAGCAAGGTCAAGTCACAAACGCTCTCACAGTCAAAACCCATAAGTCCGAGATTGCAGAACAGGTCACCATCGCACTCGCGCTCACAGACCCGACCACCACCCACGTCTGCAGCGAATCACGCTCGGCCGTCAAAGCCTTTCAGAAAGGTGCCGTTGCAAGACAAGCACTACATATAATCAATATATCCGCACCGCTGCAGCATCACACCATCTGCTGGTTCCCGGCACACCTCGGAGAGATCGAGGACGCCCCACCCAATCTCAACGAGATGGCTCACAGGAGCGCCCGAGACCTAACCCTCCGCGACGCCCCCTATTCTGGTCGTGACCATCCCCGCGAGAATCGGGAACCTCCCTCCACATACAACGAAGTCACAAAGCACTTTTATCTAGACCGCAGAATATACAGCACACCTCACAATAAGCTCACCAGGCCTCAAGCCATCGCCTTCAGAATGCTTGAAACCAACAAGTACCCCACGCAGAACAGACTACATCACTACATGCCTGAGCTATACACAACATCAAATTGCGAAAATTGCCTTAGAACATTAGACATACATCACTTGCTCTGGCCGTGTGGTCGGACCCACGCAAACAAGAATCAAGACTCCGCCAGGCTACAAGCAGCACTACGAAGCCCGGACCTGGCGGAACAGCTCTGGGCTGTCCAGCGAGCCCACGATGCAGCCACGGAGCTAAAACTCCCGGTCCCAACGTGGGAGTAGCCCGCTCTATGGGAACTTGCGTCCCGTAACCCGCAGGACCTTACAATAAAGTTATACCATCCCATCCATCCTTTTTCAGGGGCCCACTCCTGGAGCTTCTTACTGCATAATGCTGGCCCGATGTCGGACATCACCACCTTTGATGTCCTTGAACATATTTCACTCCAGTAACATCAGGACCGAATTGTCATCTTCCTTTCCTGGCTTTGCAGCTGCCATGCGCATGAGTTCATCTATGGCAACCAGGAATGCCTGAGTCTTATTGACTCTCCTGCCTGGTTTTTTTATGTTGGCAATATCTAGATGAATTACTTCAAATTATACCTGAGAATGATTAGCGATGACCATTGCATTTACCTCTTGGACGACACTTGGCCTTGTTGATCTGGTACTGGCCACAGGTTGGCACGTAGTTCTTGATAACTTCTTGCATATTTTTTCACGTGAATCGACTTTTTATTTTCCAATAAGTTTTGCAGAATTCATCGTACTTTCCTGACTCCGGAATGTCATGCTACAGCTTCAAAACCTTTGACGTCAATCTTCCTGGCACACAAAACTTGCCATTATAGCAATTCAAGTCTTCGATGCCTTCCCACAAGCTGTAAACGTGTCCATGAGCAGATTTGTTCACTTCTGTGTTGTATAGCCTAGAAAGAGCATCTGCGTTAGAGAGCTTATCGCCTGGGATATGGCTTACATCGAAAGTGAACTGTCATATTTCACCGATCCAACGCGTCACCCTGCCATTCGGTTGGGTTTGTCTCAAGAGGTAGGTTAACACTTGGTAGTCAGTGAAAAGCCGAAAATGGCGACCCTCTATGTAGCTACTGAAATATCGAAGCGCCACCACAACAGCGAGTCCTTTTTTTTCCTGTGGTCGTAAAATGATGTTGAGCTTTTGAGAATGCAGAGGAATAAGACTCGGCAATATTTAGTCGTGTCTTCAAGCTCCTTGGTCGTGACTCATCGGAATCATTTACGTGTTCCGAGTTCTCTTCGACTACGTAGATAACGATGTCAAGACGGTGATCTACTGCGTTCAACTTATTGTGGTGTAATTTCTGTCGAATTTATGAACATAAACATTTTCTAGCGTTAAAATAAAGCAAGATTGTGCGAATTAATCTAGACGGGCCAGCAGAAGGATAGATCACTATCTGGCGGCGCATTGTTTATCGTAGTCTTCCCATGACCATTCCAAATGTGCCGGTCTGGTAGAGGCTATCAGTGATATTTATCTTGTTTTTTTTCCTCCTATTTCGCTGTAATTTATATACGACGTCATAATAAGCAGTCTTTTGGTACGTACATGTGGCGTAACATAATGAAAATTAGCGAGACCTCCAGCCCTTCTTTCATGACGCCTCTTCGTTTGTTCCAAGGGTGGGTTGCTGCGGCAATGACAGTCAGTCGTTTTCCGCATGGGGTTGTCGTACAGCGAAAGTGTGGCAATACATCACTTAACATTTTTGCACTGCCGGCCACGTCAGAAACGCCTTGAAGGTCGGTCTTCAAAGCAGGCCCAAATTTTTGATGCATTTCGCAAGTAATTTCGGTGTCGACATCATGCGACGTAACCTATGCCCGTATTCAGAAAAAAGATTTGCGTAGCTTGTACTGGAGGCGCAATGCTAGAGACAGCGGAGCTGATCGACACCTAGCTACTCGTGGCTTTTGGGCTAGGCTAAGCACTACCAAGTCATCCGCACCATTTTCCGGAATTTATTGAGTATTATATCGATTATCTATTGATTGGCTATCAATTGGCTATCGATTGGCTATCACAAGGTATTGGTCACGTATTTGGGCTAGGCTAAGCACTACCAAGTCATCCCCAGCATTTTCCGGGAATTATTGATTATTTGTCGTTTATTGATTAGCTATTGATTGGCTATCAATTGGCTATCGCAAGGCATTGGCCACCTATTTGGGCTAGGCTAAGCACTACCAAGTCATCCCCAGCATTTCCTGAAATTTATTGATTATTTGTCGATTATCGATTAGCTAATAATTGGCTATCGCAAGGCATTGGCCACGTACTTGGGCTAGGTAAGCACTACCAAGTCATCCCCAGCATTTTCCGGAATTTATTGATTATTGATTGATTATCGATTAGCTATTGATTGGCTACCGATTGGCTATCGATGACTGACTAGGCTTAAATAGTCCCAACCATGCTTAGCTAGACTTGGACCCTTTCTGCACAACCGCCAGGATCAGCCCTCATTCTTTGTTTACGCGTCACGGACTTACGGCCGGCTTAAACTCCTCCGCTGTTAAAAATTCTTATGCTAAAACTGTTCGTAAAAGCACATGCCGGCCAGTCGTGAACTTGAACATACATAGGAAAACGGCCCGCAAATGGCGAACAACACTTACTAAAATTTAACATGCTTAACCCCGTAACACAGGCGTATAACGGAAGATCTCACTTAAGCAAACTGGTCATGTGCAACGCATATTAGATCTTAGCCTCACGCTCACTCCAATACACATGTCTCGATCTGAAGTGAGCTGTGAGTTTGTTTATACACAAAATAACTTGTATGTGAATCTGACTTCGGCTAGCTACCTAGCGCATGACGGCATTTACGATTCGGCTATGCAGCATGACTCCTTTCTCTCTCTCTCTCTCTTTCTATGGTAGGTTTTGCGGTAAGGTTGGGGAAGTCCATTGAACTTCAGTGCATTGGGGCAACGCCCGGCGAGAGCGAAAGCGTTTCTGTGTGTCTAGAGTGTAACACACGTGCGCTAATATATCGGCGCTCGTAAAGTGAAAGATACAGTTATATCGGCTGTTCCAGTCACTTGTGGAAGCGGACCGCCCCAGCCTATGGTGGCGTAATCTCCTTCGTGTGCTGGCGAACTTCAAAGAGCCTGTTATTTGTCCCGCTACCACTCTTCTTCTCCCGTAGCTATGGTATTTTTTAAATATTTTTTTTTGTGCAAGCAAGCACCATAATTTCTTAAGAGAGCCGCTACTATACTTTGTTATGCGTTCTTCAATTTATTTCTATTTGATTGAATATTTTTCTAAAACATATAGAAAAATAAAGTACAAGCACAACCTTGCTTCAAAAGATGTGCCGCCTTGTCTACGATGGTAAAGCGTTATGTTCTATAAATGATCCTAATCTTGCCGCGCCGAAATTCTTTAGCGGCTTACTTCCGGAAAAGCAAATTTCAAAAATTCCGATTTCTTAGAACATTACCACGGCTTTTGACGGTAGCAACTCAGGACGTTTCTACGCGCACTCCAGGCTTGTGAACAGTCACACCACTCGAAGCTAATGCAGTGTGGAGAAGCTACGGGCACTTCAACGAGCCTCTAGCTTCTAATAAATTCGAGTAAGGAGCCTCCAGAGCGTGCGTTCCGTTTAAGGAGTGACAGTATCTTAGCTGAGCATACAGACGACCAAATTAAGAGAGCAAGGGGCAGCACAGAAGGATCTGTACGCTGCTAACAGCCGATGTTTTGTTGGCCGGCAATAACGAGGTCAGCTGGTTATAAAATACCCGAAAGGTAATATGAAGAGGAACTTTCTGAGAGTTTCATTCCAGGTATAAAGAAGTTATTAGATAAATGGCAGTCGCTCAGCCGTATTCGTCATGGTGGGATACTGCTGCTGCTGAGCAACTGAGCCGATAAAGTAATCGTCATTTTATTGTACAGCATTCCTCCACGGTCAGCGATACCGCATCTTTTAGAACGTGGCACCGCTTTTGTGAGATGCTGGTTCCAGGAATCGTGAGGAATATTAAAAGAAAAATCAAAAAGGCTTATCGTGGCGGCATGGTCGATTTACACGCATCATGCCGGGCACGTGGACGCTGATCCCTTCACGCGTTCCTGTTCGTGTAGTTGAGAAGTGAACTAAAATGAGAGTTGTGAATGTTCATTCAGATCATGGCAAAACAAAGTTTGCGCCCAGTTGAGTGCCATATTATCGAGCTAAAATAATATTATACAGCAATAGCTTGATCGCGCATATATATATATATATATATATATTATAAACGAGAAGAAAGGCAACCGAGGGGCCCAATTTTTATTAATCATATCGTAAGAAGCCAACAAACAATGACACCAAGGACAACATAGAGGAAATTACTTGCACTTGATAATTGAATTAAAGAAATGATGAAATGATAAATAATGAAAATAAAATGAAATGAAAGCTCAATGGTGAGAGCATCGCATGCGCAATGCAAAGTCATGAGTTCGTTCCCCACCTGCGGCCAGTTGTTTTTTTCATCCATTTTCATTTTCTTTTAACACGAAAGTGTTTTATGCCGGGGTCCACCAAGACTTCACTGACGTATTTCCGTCACGGAAATACGTCATAGAACATATTACAAAGAAAGAAACCAGAAGAAAAAGTTCCACAAACATGCAAAATTTGGAAATCGAACCCACGACCTCGCGGTCCGCGACGATAGATCGCCGAGCGTTTAACCCATTGCGCCACAAACGCATTCGCAGAGGGCTACACAGACGCGCCTTATATATCTAAAGCCCAGACCACACGTACGCTTGCAAACGCGCGCAAGCTCGCGTCCGCGCGCCCACGCATGCGCAGATGGTGCGGCACGGCTCGTATGCGTCGAAATGCGGCGCGATCTCGGTGATCAGCTCCTCTCAGTTATCGCGTGCCTGGGCTGCCTCGCGTCGGCGCGCCTGGCTACGCAGCGACGGCGCGGTACATTCAACTCTCAGTTAAGCAGAATTATATCATGCAAGAAAGTGCTTCTTCTTCACTTTTTGTGCTGATATAACAGCTCCAAAAAGATAACGATTACGTTTATAGATATCGAAGCATTTTGAAGCACTGCCAACAACGGAATACGAAGTGGCGTCTGCCAAGGTGTAAACAAGTGAGGCCAGTGAGCGCGCGCTGTCGCGCGTATTTGTGGATGCAAACCGCCATTCCTCGCTAGGCGCGGCAACCGCAAGGCGCGTAGACGCGAGCTTACGCGCGTCCGCAAGCGTACGTGTGGTCTGGGCTTAACACTCCTCCGTGTACCCGCGCTCTTGCTCGGGGCGGTGCCGCCGCCTACGAGCAGAAAAGAGAAGTACTGCATTATGACACTAACGCGCACCGACAGTGAACGCTTCGGTGGTCTCAGCACTACGACGCCTCGATGCCAGCATTCGAAGGGACGCTGGCATCAAGAAGCACTACCAACGCCACCTAGGTGGCGTTCACCGTACTCAGCACAGCGGAGCGTGGCCTCCGCAATTAGCTCTGAAAATGTTTCTGAAGTTGATCGCGGAGGCTGCAATTACGACGCGCTGTACGCGCTGATTTGACTCGGTGACGATTCAGTTAGGTGCTTTGTCTTGCGCGTTGTATTAGTGTGTCAGTTACGTGCTTCGTCTTTCGCGTTGTGCTAGCGTGTGCAGCGTAGTGCAGCTTCCATATGCACGACGGTTGCTCATGGTCATCGACGTTGGTAGTCGTGATGGAGGAGACGTGCCACCAGGCGTCAGCGTGGGTGCATCAACGCCTAAGGGCGCTTTAGCCACAAAACACCAATAGACATTATATATCAATGTTCAATAAACATTACACTACTTCTGTGAAGACACGTTTCACTTTCGTGTTCTATACCGATTCCTATATAAGAGGGATCAACCACATTTTTTTATTATTTCTTTAATTCAATTAGTAAGTACAAGTAATGTCCCCTATGTTGTCTTTGGTGTCACTGGTTGTTGGCTTCTTATGATATGATTATATATATATATATATATATATATATATATTTATCTTTGCTATTTTTGCCAATGTACATTATTTTAATTTCATCATAACGCGTCACATTACTGTTAAGGGTAAGCGAATATCATAAAAAAGCGATTTTTTTTCTAAATATGAAAGTGCATTCTTTTCTGCATCTTTTTCAGTATCACACTTCATTTTGCGCAATTTATATCAACCCAAAAAAGCGCTCTGAAAGCAAAGCGACCAGCGACACGCCCATTTTTACGTAGGCTGTGATTTCATAGCTTTGTTTCAGCGTTATTCTGCAAAAAAAAAAAACCTACAGTTTTCCTAATTTTAGCTAAAAGAAAAAGCTATCTGGCAATAGTGTTCAAGTTGATAGCCAAGAGAAGCCTGAGACGCTGTTTTCCGCCTTTCACGTGTTTTCCATGTGTTGAGTTTTGGTAGCGTTGGCTCTGGTGTATGCGCTGCGAATGCGCTGACAGAGCAACGCATCAAGCAACAAAACAGGCTCGGGAAGCTAAACGACAGCAAAAGAAGAGCGAAGCTTACAAAGATGATGACTGTCCAGCTGGCTCCTACTGAATAAATCGGTCAAAAATTTGGAGAGTGAAAAGCGTGGGATTTAGGTTATTGTTTACTTTAAACTCAGTTTTCTCAGAACAAGAATTTTCGTTATGTCAGTACCATCGTTTTCAATATGACAAAAGCTAGCATGCTCATTTTTGTGTGCATACTAAATGGTTACGCGGCAATTAACTGAACCAAAATTAAGGCTGTACAATGAATAGTTTTTGTGAAATAAGAAGAAAATCGACAAAAATTGGTCTAAAAAGCATGTCGGGGATGAAAAAAATCCTTAATAATTCGCTTTTTTGTATAGTAATCTTTTTTTGGTTCAGTAAATAGAAGACAAAGTACTGAAAAAAAAATTACGCCAACTTCTGGACGATATATCTATTAGTTTCTGAAAAAAGTGCACCACAATATGCCCAAAAATACATGGGTAGTATAGGGCTTATCCTGTCCGCGCATTATATTGTTACGGATGATCGGAGGTTAGGGATGTTACGGATGGACCCAGGAGGTAAACGCCAACTTGCTCAAAAGGTGCGTGAGGGGGAATCAACGGCTGCTGAAGACCTGGTGGGGCGGTGGAAGGTCTTTTCCGCCGTTGGCTTTGGTCACAACTAGCCACATATTGCTTTGTTGTTTGACGCATGTGAGGCCAGTAAAATCGCTCTTGCACACGCTGTAGCGTACGGGTGAATCCAAGATGACCTGATGTTGGATCATCATGCATGGCATGTAGCACAGCACTACGGAGACTCTCCGGGACTACAAGAAGAAAGGGGGCGCCACTTGCGGAGTGGTTGGTTTTATATAACAAGCTGTCACGTATGGAAAAACCACCACTGGCTTTCGGATTCAGGGCCATCACGAAAAGAGGTTCCAGAGTGACGTCGTTGCGTTGATCCTCCTGGAAGATGGTCGTGTCCGGAAATTCAGGTGCAATACCGGCCAGACAGTCATCGAAAGTGTCTTAGTCAGAATTTGCCGTGGGCAGTGGCAAGCGGGAAAGACAGTCGGCGTCAGCATGCCGGCGGCCGCTTCTGTATTTCACTACAAAGTCGTACTCTTGTAGGCGTAAGGCCCACAGTGCTAGACGACCAGACGGATCCCGAAGGCTGACCAGCCAGCATAATGAATGGTGATCAGTGACTCTACTGCTGAATGGGCGACCATAGATGTTACAGCGAAATTTCTGAACAGCAAAAACAGCTGCAAGCCATTCCTGCTCAGTGACTGTGTAGTTTCGCACAGCATTGCTTAAGCAACGACTGGCATATGTAACAACGTGTTCGGCGTCGTTTCGCCGTTGAACAAGTACCGCTCCAATGCCTATTCCGCTGGCGTCAGTATGAACTTCGGTAGAGGAACACGGATCAAAATGACCCAGGATGGGGTCCGACGTAAGAATTTAAGCTGACGGAACGATGACTCACATTCTGGTGTCCAGTCGAACGATACATCCTTTTGCAACAGACGTGTCAACGGGTGCACAACGTCGGCGAAGTTTGGGACAAAACGACAGAAATAAGAACATAGTCCCAGGAAACTGCGAAGTTCCCGCGCTGAATGCGGAGGCTGGAAGGAACTGACCGCTTCAATCTTGCGGGGGTTAGGTATGACTCCATCTTTGTCGACTAGATGACCAAGAACCAATGTCTGTCGCTCCCCAAACCTACACTTTCCAGAGTTGAGAATCAAATCTGCTTTCTATATGCATTTCAGAACCAGGCTAAGGCGCTCGCTATGTTCCTCAAAAGTGCGGCCGAAAATAACAACATTATCCAGGTAGCAAAGACATATTTTCCCCTTTATACCACGGAGAATTGTGTCCATGAATCTCTCGAAGGTTGCGGACGCGTTACAGAGCCCGAACGGCATAACGTTAAATTCGAATAAACCGTCCGGTGTAAAAAAGGCGGTCTTCTCTTTGTCGACGGGATCCACAGGTATCTTCCAGTAGCCTGAACGTAGATCGAGGGACGAAAAGTAGGAGGCAGAGTGTAGGCAGTCTATTACGTCGTCCATTCGCGGGAGTGGGTACACATCCTTCTTGGTAATTGCATTTAGTCGCCTATAATCAACACAAAATCTCCACGAGTCATCTTTTTTTCTTTACCAGGATGACAGGTGCGGCCCACAGGCTTTATGATTCTTTAATGACATTTTTCATCAGCATCCTTGTACCTGGTCCGCAATAATCTTGCGCTCTGATGAAGACACTCGGTAAGACTTCTGCCGAAGAGGATGTGCCGATCCTGTGTCAATGCGATGACGAGCACGCGAAGATGGGATAGTTGTACGGTGCCCATCTTGAGAGAAGTCGAACACGGAAGCATACTGGGATAGCAGTTGTACTAAGGTGTCCCGTTCACGTGAAGACAAAGACTTGCTGACCATGCGTAGAATTTTCTGCTCGTAAGGGCAAGTGGCTCGTTCTTGAGTGGAATCCTCGTCCCTGACGACCATCGATGAACAGCACGTGACGTAGTCGAAGACAGCAATCTTCATGTGTTCGGGAACACGCACAGGGACGGCAGGACAATTTAACCTCCACAAAAACGTGCTACCATTGTTCACGGATACGATACTATTGGGTACCAGTAAGTTTTTCTTCCCACAAGAGTCGTCAAAGGGTTTTACCATGGCGTCAAATGAAGCGTCTGTACAAGATGCGATGACAGATACCGGTGCTAAAGACCACGGAGGCAGCGTCACTCCCTCAGCAACGGCAAATGTATTTTGTCCAGCGGGTTGTTGATCCAGGAGGTCTGATAATGACGGATCCTGACAAGCATCGACTCAAGCTTTTCCGCTATTTATCGAAAGCTCGCCGGCACCACAATTGATTGAAGCCCCGCAGGTCTGCAGAAAGTCTATCCCTAATATAACATCGTGCCTGCAGCGTTCCAAAATCACAAACTCGGCTAAATAACACTTGTCCGCCAATAACACATTTACAGCACAAATACCAAGGGGACGCAATATTTCACGGCTTACTCCACGGAATTTAGCATGCGTGTCGAGGGAAAACATCACCTTGCGTCGAATCCGGTTCTTGAAAGAAAGGCTCAGAACTGATCTCATAGCCCCGGTGTCCACTAATGCCATTGTACACATACCATCAATTATCACTTCCACTTTGTTTCTTAACATTGTAACCGGTGGAAGTATTAGTGTCGTGTCGAGTCGGGCGACCTCACCTCCATCGGCCGCGCAGTCTAGTTTCCCGGCGGCTGTGGTGAGAATGAACGTCGCCTCGGTGAAGGAGAGCCACGTTGACGTGAAGACGGTGGAGTGAGACTGCGGTCTGAAACGGGCGAGTCGCTGCGGTGATTCCGTCGAGGACTGTTGATGGGGAAGGTCGTCGACGAAGTAAAGGAGCGTGGAGGCCATGAATTGCCAAAGTTAGGACGTTCAGTGCCATAGGACGTTGGCGGTGACTCGTACCACCTCGGTGCCCAACGACGCTGACAGTATCGAGAGATGTGTCCTGTGGCACCGCAGGCATAATACACGGAAGGCTCGCGGCTAGCGTTCGGGTAGGATGGGTATGTCTGTGGCTCCGAGTAGGCCGTCGCTGCAGAACGGGCATATCCCTCAGTACGCTCGTTGCCGGTTTACCGGTGGTAGTTCTGTTGCGTTCTCATTGGCCTTCTCGAGCGGTACTCCTCGACAGTCGTTGCAGCGATGGAAAGGGGAGCAGGTGGAGGATTGCACGGATGTTGACTATCACGGAACTCATTGTTCAATTCAGTGGAACGACGTAACTCCTCTCTAACAATTTCTCTAATGGTTGTCGTGAGATCGACTGATGCGATGTCGTCTTCAATGCTTGCAACAGTTGTTACGTTTGCTAGCCGGCCAAACTTCGGGAGTATGCGGCGCAGTTTGAGAGCCTCAAAGGTACGGCAATGACCTATTACGTCGGCGACTGAGCCAAGGTTCTCTTTATCAATGAGGGAGTTGTAAACGTCCTCCGCGATTCCCTTCAACAAATGGCCAACTTTGTCCTCCTCTCACATACGAGGATTGGCCGTCCTGCATAGCTTGAGCACGTTTTCGATGTAGGTCGTGCATGTCTCGCCCGGAACTTGAGCTCTTTCAAGGAGCGTTTGCTCGGCCTGCTTCTTCTTTGCGATTGAATCGCCGAAACGCTCCTTGATTTCGGACGTGAAACGATCCCACGTTGTCAGAGTTTCCTCGTGGTTATCGAACCGCACGAGCGCCGTGTCCATCAGAAAGAAGACTACGTTGGAGAGTCGCGTTACGCTGTCCCAACGATAGAGCTTGCTCACCCGTTCGTAGTGGTTAATCCATTCTACCACGTTCTAGCCGGGTTTCCCTCCAAATGTGCGAGGCTCTACCAGATGTTGGCGCTTGCACGGACTAGCCATCGTTTGGGTCGAAGATGCCGCTGGGTTCGTGCGAGTGTTGGCTTCGGTGTGGGACATCTGAAACACCGGAAGTAATGCGGGCAATCCAGCGATTCGGCGCCTTCGACGTAGATCAGTAGGTTGGAGAACCATGCTGTCCGTGTTGCGTGGTGGTCGGGGAGTATCCGGCACCTTCCACCAAAACTGTTACGGATGATCGATGTTTATTCACAGATGAAGACCAGGATGGATGCATGAGAGGTCGCCACGATGTCACCACCGAAATGTAGCCGTGGCTGCTGCTGAGTTCTTCGTTCTCCTCCTCTTCTATCTCCTCCTCTTTGTCACGTTACAATATATACGCGTGGAACGCTGTAGCGCTCCTTCGTGCCGCTAGTAATTTCTTCCAAAAAACCTTGTGTGTTTTCGTTCCGTATAGCACATTAAGCGATATCGCTTTGCCAACATTTACCGTCGTGACTAAATGCGTCACAATTCCAGCCGGAAGTCATTGTCATCGTTCTACTACAGCGGTATAAACCACACGTGCATGCACACAATTGTAGATACCACAGGTTACTTGCTTGTTCTTTAAGGATGATATTGCACAAGCACAAATGAGTCTTCACGTAATGCCCTATTTAGGTTACCCCGTCTGTCCATTGATCTCGACACAAATCGCTGCTGATAATAACATATTCTTGTCTCAGGGCACTATTCAAACTCATAACATTTCCCTTGTAAGCAAGATTATACCATCGCTAAACCGTGGCAGTTCCGTTAAGGGAGGTTGAAATCGATACACTTTATGCGTGCTTCGCGGAAGACTAAAGCCTGGCGCTGAAAACATTGAGAAGTATGTATGGCACTAGAATGAGAAGGACTGGCACCGCAAGCGTAGGAAAGATATGCGATCCATTGAAAGGGCAGATGTGATGAGATGCGCGACATTGCGCATCTCATCACATCTATGGTGCAGCATTGAAAATGCAGATTTATTTGTGTGTGCACTCAGATTCCTCATGTGATGAATAATAAAAAGGAAACAGTTGTCAGATAAAATGTGAATGAACAGGCAACCTCTACATATCATAATAGAGTGGGAACAGATTGTAAATGAGATGAGTGCACTATCAAGTGCTCGTGTAAGTGCATTTATAACATGGAGTGTGGTTCCCACACCGAATATTGCACTACATGGTTCTCGTAATTTTCTCTTGGCTAAGACGTTCGAATAGCTGGGCCTTTCAGTGGCCAAGCAGTTAATAAATAAGAAGCTAACATAGGCATTTATAAGAACTAATTAGCACACCTCTGTGAACAAAAAAAAAGCTAGAGCACTGTTGAGCACTCTCAAATAAGAAACATTGCAGTTGTTGTGTGATGTGCGTAACCACTGTCTGCACACTTAACACAGATCGCTTTGCTAACCACATGTGCCACCGCAGAGTGGTCTCCCTGGCAATGTCTGTCGAACAGTCGCAGCTATTAGGGTCTGTGTCTGTAACAGGTAGCTTGTCTCCCTACTCCTACAGTTTCCTATCTCCCTATTTCCCTCAAGCCAAAAACCCTCAAGAGAATACAAGCTATCATGCGTAGTATATGCCAGAGATCAAGATATTCACCACCACGCACTGGTAAACAGGTGGGCGATACTGCGTATATAGCCCCTGGAAACACTGACAGCACTACGGAAGCTTGACGATCTTGTTAATGTGGGCAGCCGATGCGTTGCGTTCCTGCTTTGGAAGAGGGATGCAGCGGGTAGGTTCGTGGCACGTGTAGTTAACTTCATCTTCTGAACGAACTTTTGCTTTGTTCCCTGGCCCCAACTACATCCACTGTATCCGGGCCAATGGATTACCGCAATACGAAAACATCATGTTGCCTCATCTGTGAATCAGCTTGGCGTTTGAAATGATACTACCTCTTAACTAGGTGCGCTGCTCCTATGATGCGAGTGAAATAAATCATGGGATGACATCTGGTCAAGTGCGGAAATAAATTTATATTACAAGAAAATAAAATTGGGCGAAACTCTAGAATATGAAAGTACAAAAAAGATGTTATAGATTTCACGTGGAACGCTCTTTCACTAAGCAATGTGGCAGGAAATGAAGCTCACCTGCACTTTATCAATGCTCTGATGCATTTTGTGTAGGTAGGCGGGAGATTACCGCCCTTCCGATTCAGCCTTTTTTTCCTCATTTGTCAGTGTTCAATGTAATTATATGGTATTCAGCTCCATGGCTTCAGCAGAAGCCCGATCCCAGAAGATCTTAAGCTCAAGTGTTTGGCGAGGCCATTTGAAGTTCCTTTTTTATTTTTTTACACATTGTTCATAGGCTTCTTTGGACTGCTCTTGAAATTGCCGATTTCACTGATGCACAGGTAATTGCTGTTGGTGTAGGTAGTCCTCTGCATCTCAACCGGCAACTTGTGATGCGTATTGCTGGAACTAATCGATTGTGTAACTGTTTTGTGAGTGTACGCGTTAGAAGGCGCAGAAGGACGAGTGCTTTGCACATTACAAAGCGGCGCCTGACTTGACAGACATGGCAATTACTCAATACGAGGACAACTCGCCTGTCCTAACAAATGACCGCGCTGAAAACTATATAGACAGACTCATTCACTCTTTGTCGTCTTTCGGCTTGTGCGGTAGGTGGTGCATTGCTCATGCAACCGACAGTTTGTGTGTGGTCTTTACGTTCTACCATCCCTCTTTCTTTTATTCTTTATACCGCCGGCGACGAAGTTTTGGCCCATGTCTACGAAAATTGATCATCCGTTATTGCCTGCAGACATGTGGTCTGTCCCCCAGGAGACTGGATTCCATTGGAAATTATGCAGACATTTCTGTCCTCCTGAATAATTTGATGAGTAAGCCTAAGCACTCCCTGGTTTGTTGAACTTCCCTAATTCATTCATTCATACATCTTGCTTTTATTATCGCGTTTCTGTTTAGCTTTCCAGAAAAATACATTTAGGTTTTGTTTTATGCTTTGTATCTAGGACGTGACATTCCCAATACCAGTAAAAAAAAAAACATGACGTGCAGCAGCACCGCACGCAGACGCTTATTTTTTTATTCTCCTTGCGTCGAAAAGAAATTCAGCGTACAAAGCCTTTTCTCAAGCGGAAGCCTTTAGGTACAAATCAGACAAGAAGATTGTTCAAGAAACCGGCGGCACACTTACTCCAACAAACATCACATTACAAGCTTAACAGCCTATACGGCATTGCGCTGTTGCAGATACGACGAGTCTAGGAGGAGAAAATGCGACTGCTATTCAATACGCTGGATTTGTTACGACGTAATACAGTATAGGCACTCATACGCCGCTCGGTATTAGTCTTAGCAAAACTCATCATCGCAGCCTTCAATCAAAACTATAATCTAGGGATCAGTATCACGTCTTCTGCGGCTTTAGCTAAATGAAAATCACTTGTAGTAACCATGTACTTAACCTGCCTTAACGTAGCGCGGTTTCGCAAGTGTTGCGTTGAGGGTAAATAATCTAAAGCCGTGATTGCTCTAGGTGACGTTCGTCAAGTGATAAGATGCTAGACGCGTACCTCAAGCAGTTAAATAAAATTTTATTGTGCAATGAAGAATAGCACGTGAAATTAGCATTATGTAACGCGTCAGTCGTACTTCCTCCTATTCGATGGGCCTGGAACTCTGAGATTATGAGATCAAATTCCCCTCGAGTTTTTCCGATAAGCTGCGCAATAGGTCCTTCAATCTTATAATGGCCATTATTTCTCTCTCTCTTTTTTTTTCGTCCCTAGATGTGCGTTGGTGCAGTGTGAAAGAAAAACAAGACAAAGGAATCACATGATAGGCGAAGGTGGGGCAAGACTGAGATTTACTGGCTGTAATAAATATCGCTCACGTATCCTCTGTCTTTATTATTGAAGAGAGCTGACTCGGAGCTAGAGTGATCGAGGTGTAACGGACAAAACTGGGGATCAGGGACGCTCTCACGTATGAAAGGCTGCGCTCGCATTATCTGCCAAAAGGTGGAGAAACATATAAACCCATCAGACATCAGGGATCTTGTTTTCGCCTGGCGGCGTGATACATAAATCCTATTAGGAGATAGAATTAAGATAGAAAAAAAGGACTCATAATCTGACGTCACTCGGAAGAACGCCATCACGGAGCCTTCTTCTTTAACCTTGTTGTTATTGTTGTTATTTATAAACTGGAAAAAAAAGAAGTGCTCAGCTTCTTTCTTCCCCCCCCCCCTTTTTTTTCTCGAAGGAAGAGTGGGGTGTGGGTGGGGGAAGTGATAAGAAAGTTGTTTGGTGTGTAATCTCGCCAACAGAACAGCCGGCACCAATTTTGCGGTCGGCGAATGACGGAAATTTTTCGATGGGGGGAGCCAAGTTCGCTGTATATCACCTATCTTTTGCGCCGCATTGATTTTACACAGTGTGGATGCCTGAACAACGAGCGGTGACACGAAAATGAAGCTTTAGTATAAGCGAGACCCTCATTCGCAAAACTCTTTTACGTTGGAATTGTTCGCAAAAGTTAACTTCTACCAATTCAGAAATATTGGAAAACGAGCATCACAAACAACGAGACAGCGGAAGAGATAGCCATAACACTCGGAGTAGTCCAAACTAGCGCAGCCGAGATAGTCAGCGATTTCCAGAGGGCAATAAGGAACTTTGCCAACTTAATCTCCCCGGATGCACTACGAATCCTACTTGCAGGAAGCCAAGCACGCAAAAGAAAGATATACATAACATGGACACCCGCTCACACCCTTGCCTTACCGGAGGACAGCAATAACAGGGCGGCACACGACGTGGCTCGAGGGCTTACGGACAGAGCCGCGGTCGTGGGCAACGCCCTGGCATCCTCCGGACGCGACGGCGAGGCAGATGAATGGGAATGGGAAGAAAGAATGACCAGATATAACGACAACACAAAACACTACAGATTACAGAGAGGCATATTTCCACCACCTCCCCCAAAATTGAAAAAAAAATCAGCCTGTCGAAGGGCGGCAGTTACAAACTACAACTTATCTGAATCCTTCGCTCTCGCACATTATATAGCCGGATATATGCCAAGCAGACAAATGCAAAAAATGCGAATACACAGCCACTCTGGAACATATGTTATGGGAATGTCGAAGGATAAATGATGGTAGCGGCGACGCAGCTTCTAGCGAAAGCCTCCGCGCGCGCTGGGAGACCGCGTTGCTCAGCCCCGCCCTCGAGGACCAACTTTAGGCTGCCCAGCGGGCCAAGGATGCCGCCAAGACTAAAGAACTCCTGGCCGTCACCTAGTGGGGACCCTTAGCCCGTCCCACCAACTCGCAGGACTTAAAATAAAGTTATTCCTCCTCCTCCTCCTCCTCCTCCTCGGCCACTGGGCATATCATTAGCGAAGGCAGCCGGCTAATCGCCAAGGGAACTTGCGATCGAGAAGTTTTGTGAATGCGGGCGCTGATCGCTAACTTACTTTTTTTACTGCGCATGACTATATATTTGAAGTAGCGCTCATTGAAACCGCATTATTCATATCAATAGAGTTGTAGCTCTGTCCTTGCCACTAATAAATTTGTCTGCAGTGAAACTTTACCTGAAATGCTGAAATGCAAAGGAGGTGAGAACAATGTATGCTGAATACCTTCGCTGTGGCAAAGTAGTCAATACTATTTGTCATCCTACTAAAAAAAAAAAGAAAAAAACTCTAGGATTGCGCTAAGCAAGTTTAGCGACATACTCCACTATGGTAAGGGACAAATTTCAAGAAAACATAATGCGCCATCATAATAAAGTAAAAAAAGGCAAATAAACCTAAAACGCCTTTGATGGATCTGGATGAAAACACTAAGCGCTCCATTGTCGGGGATTGTACTGCCCGTAACACTATAAGGAAGCGGCTGTCTTCACATCTACGTTAAGAGTCATTATGTTTCCAATTGACTGCCGACGGCATAAACTGGAGGCAATGCCACTTTCACAACAGTTGGACTCACGCATATTGCTTTTTGATGGGGGCAAGATACGCGTACCGTCATCGAAACGTCGAACACATAATTAACTTCTTGTCTTTCTGCTTGGGCAACTGGTGGTTTGATTTGTGACCATTATATGAGCCGACTTAAATAGACAAGTTTCTATGAAACCGAAACAATCCCACAACAGCAGCTTAACATTCAGATGATCCAAGTGAGTGAAATATGCCAGGGCTGATATTACTTTGTTGACATAAACGAAGAGCATTTCTTCGCAATCTCTACCACCGATGAACGGTCCAAGTAGCCGCAGACTAAACCAAGGTTCAAGAGGGCTTACTTCGCAATTTATTGAAACAGCTATAAGCTTCCGCAACGTAAAGAAGGCAGACACCACATACTCTTGTCAAAACATTTATTAAATTATGGGGTTTTACGTGTCACACTCATGATATGATTATGATGCACGCCACAGTGGGGGACAACGGGTTAATTTTGACCACCTGCAGTTCTGTAACGTGCACCCATTGCATGGAACACGGGCGTTTTAGAGTGCAGCTCTTAGGCGCCCGTTCCTGGGTTGAGCGTCGGCGTCCCTCGGTGTAACCACGCGAACGCGCTTGTGCCACTTCTCGCGCGTTGGTCGTCCTCTTCTTCCCCAGCTGGCTCCGATGCCGCTCATCATGCCAGCGTTCCCACGCTGTCCCCCCCTCTGTGAAGGCGCTGACGGCACTGGGCCACTGTCAGCCGGTGCGGTGATTTCGGTCTCAAATTCTTTGCCTCAATATATCGCGAAATGAAAACACGTATACAGCTGCGCTCAAATTTCACACTAAGGAGTATCGTAATCATCAGATATTTTTTTTTATTTCACCTCCACCGAAATGCGGCCACCGTGGCAGGGATTTGATCCCGCGTCATCGGGCCAGTGTGTCATCGAAGTGACTACGTCACAACGGCAGGCCATTTACTATTGTGTAAATACTGCACCAGGTTACCTTAAGAAGTGGCAAGGTACTACTGATGATGATCTCAGTGCCAAGTTGTCAAGGCTGACAGGGTAAAGTGAAAGAAATTTATTAAAATCAGCGGGTATACAGCGGACACATATAATGCTCATAGATTTTACTTGCTCTACAGCCAACTTAAATAATAATTATGAACGACGTTGTATGTAAGTCTTTTTATTCTTTGTTTGTTTGTTTTTTTTGCACAGAATGTGTTCTCCTTGCTGTTGAATGAGCAGGGGAAGTCGTTGACTGTGAAATTCCCTTGCCTTTGGTGCGCAATTCCCTCGCCTTTTTTTTACATCGTTCTGTTAATTGCACCATAGATTGATTAAGCTATTGTGTTTTTGATCTTTTCACGAAGTGTTTCTGTGAGCAATATATCATTGTAAAGTCTATATATATATATATATATATATATATATATATATATATACTGTTTTTATTTATAATTTTTTGAATGTATACGAACGTATCTTGTATATGTCTTGTATTCAATGTCTACCCGTCCTGCAAGACCACAATGTGGTCTGCAGTATGTACTAAATAAATAAATAAAATAAATAAATTAATTAATTATTGCATCAATACTTCTTTAATGTCAATGAAATCACGAATGTATAGAGAGGTGAACACAGGTTCTTTCTCTCTATGTCTAAGGGAATGATTAACAGTTTACATATACGATACATTGAAATTAACAACCCGCAATATTGGTCACCATTTGCTTGTCATACGTGCAAGACTTCAATGGTCCACTCAAAAACAATGCTCAGAAATACGCCTTAAAAAGCCCCATGTTTTAAAAGATGG
The DNA here is from genome assembly GCF_013339745.2 of Dermacentor silvarum. Taxonomy (NCBI): domain Eukaryota; kingdom Metazoa; phylum Arthropoda; class Arachnida; order Ixodida; family Ixodidae; genus Dermacentor; species Dermacentor silvarum. The sequence goes on from NC_051154.1 coordinate 148,881,893, forward strand.
ATGTAGTTAATTATAGCTCTCATCAATAACGTAGTACCTAATTCGACACTTTAGAGTTTTCCCGACAACTTGTGCACACCTGCAGCTAGACCAACCAAAATGATTCATAAAGAAATCAGCTATTATCATGCCACAGCTTTAAGGCCTCCTACGTACTGAGGTCTCGCTGCTGACAATTAGAATATTTTCTCGGCTCCTAATCTTTCCTGAATATTTCACGCGCAGAACTAATTAGAGATATTTGTTTAACTTGGTCACCCCTCTCGCGTAGCGCAGCCTGTCGGTTTGTATGGCCCCCGAGGTGGCAATCAAAGGCGTGATTGAACCCTGTAATCAGCACGGTTTTCGCAATTCTCACATAATGCTCAAGTAAGTCTCGCTATCCTTATATTTGTCTGCCCCATCTCTCGTATAGGTTTCATGCAGCAACGAAGCGAGCGAAATCATGGCTTCATTAACGAGACGAACTGATCTCTTGAGTGTCGTAGCTGGCCGGTGGCCGAACATGTGTATACAGCGGCGGCTCCACCTCCACAGCATTGTCTCCTGTTTTTATGCTATTCTCTTACATTTTTATAAGATGCCGAGGAAATAGATCTCACGCATACGCCCAGCAGTGAGATGCGCGCCAGCGTTGTTTGTGCTCAATAACCGGGAGTTTCCTGTTTGTATGTTGCATTGGCGATGCTCTCTGAGTAACCTCTTTCTTTGACTTCAGCGTGATTATACATTATAGCATAACAACTGCACCAACAGGTGGGTACCGGCCGCCTACCTTGCTGTTCTTTTGCCACTCTTTCTTTTCATTTTTCGCCCTTTGATTGGTTTACCATCCTAACACAATGTGTTTGTTATGTATTCATTCTACTTTTCCTTTTAACAGTTTTTCTTCGCGCTGTGTGATGATGTTTCCAAAACTTCGAGGCTCACTTCTATGCACAAGTTAAGCAACTGTAGCCTTAACAATGTAAATGCAACGCATTCAATTTTAATTAAAGCTTGATAGAACTTACATAAAGATTAGAAAATATGCGACTCGTAATTGATTTTAAAGTATTCCGAGCACGAAGTTGGTGCCCCAGACTAAAGGTGTGGCAAATTTTATTTTTCATTATTATTATTTTACCATGTTAGTGATGCCTCAGGTGCCTCAATTTGCGGTATTACACAATGGGTTGGTACTTATAATGGGTAATGTATTGATTGAAACCTTGAAGGATGATGCATGGCTTCACAAGCCATGCACTGATGCATGGCTTCACAAGGAGATGGTTGCTGTCTTTTGCTGTTTGAACGAGAAAATCTTTTTCGCAGAGTCATTGTCATTTATGCTGAGTCATACTGATGACTATGACTTCTGCCAGTATCCTTTAGTGTTTGCTTCCCTTAGTACCCACGTCCGGACCCATTTCAGTGTTTTTTGAGTGCTATACTTTTTTCGCTGAGTCATTGTCATTTATGCTTAGTCATGCTCATGACTATGATTTCTACCATCGTCCTTTAGTGTTCCCTTCACTTAGTGCCCTCGTCCGTACCCATTCCAGTGTTTTTTGAGTGTTAATAATTTTTCGCCCAGTCATTGTCATTTTTGCTGAGTCATGCTCATGGCTATTCCTTCTACCAGCATCCTGTAGCGTTTCCTTCACTTAGTAGCCACGTCCAAACCCATTCGAGTGGTTTTTGAGTGGCAAACTTTTTCGCTGGGCCATTGCCATGACCTACATGACACGCAGGTCATTACATATCATTTATATACAAGAGTATATATCATATACTCTTGTCATAGTATGTCAATTTTAATACATACCAAGTTAACCAAACGACCATGAGAGCACAAAGTCGTAGGCGGCTAGATAGATAGATAGATACGGTCAGAGTAGCAAATGTTCGCCAAGAAATGCTTCGCATTTAAAAGTGAAATCTCGTTCAAAAGCACGGAAACGAAGCGCTAGCGTGGGCGTCGGACCCACTGCGCATGCGCTACTTCGCCTGCGCCGCTGCCGCTACAGAATGCGCTCCGCGCGAGCCACTTGTTCCCGCGTTCACGATTTCTTTGTGAACAATGAGTGACGCAACCAGTGGAAAATGCTTCGAGAGAGATTATGGGGTTTTACGTGCCAAAACCACGATCTGATTATGAGGCACGCCGTAGTGGGGGACTTCGGAAATTTGGACCACCTGGGGTTTTTTAACGTGCACCTAAATCCGAGTACACGGGTGTTTTCGCATTTCGCCCCCATCGAAATGCGGCCGCCGTGGCCGGGATTCGGTCCCGCGGCCTTGTGCTCAGCAGCCCAACACCATAGCCACTGAGCAAACACGGCGGGTGTGGAAATGCTTCGTCTGCCGCTGCTGCTAAACGAGCTGCCCGAGCAAAGGCTCAGCGCTGCCGCCTAGAGGACCCTGTCGGTGATAATCAAATTCCTTCCCACAATATATCGCGAATTCAAAACACCTAAACAGCTGCGCTCAAATTCGCATTAGGGAGTATTGTAATCGTCGACGAATTTTTTGCTGAAGGCTTCACTCGAACTCAGTCTAACCGAAATTGCACTCAGCCGGGCTCACTCGGACTCATACTCACCATGATTTTACTAAGCCGGGCTCACTCAGACTCAAACTCACGGGTAAGTGTGTCTCAGTGAGTCTGAGTGTGTCGACTCATGAGTGAGTTTGCCGACCTATGCAGGTATGGGACATTGCGTATGTGCCTCTCATCAGTTAACCCGTTTCACGTCAACTTGTCACTGCCTTACGTGTTGCTCTTCAATGAACAACTTTCAACCCACGATGAATCCCTGGGTATGAGAAACTAGGTATGTACCACCCTCCAGTGAACCTCTTTGATGTCAATTTGGGTCACTGGATATGTGCTACTGATTTGCCAACCTTCAATGAACTTATTTAAAACTTGGGTCATTTTGTATATGCCACGATGTATGTGCTGCTCGTCAGTAAACCTATTTCATGCTAACCTGGGTCAATGGCAAAAATGTGGTTGATCCCTCTTATATAGGAATCGGTATAGAACACGAAAGTGAAACGTGTCTTCACAGAAGTAGTGTAATGTTTATTGCACATTGATATATAATGTCTATTGGTGTTTTGTGGCTAAAGCGCCCTTAGGCGTTGATGCACCCACGCTGACGCCTGGTGGCACGTCTCCTCCATCACGACTACCAACGTCGATGACCATGAGCAACCGTCGTGCATATGGAAGCTGCACTACGCTGCACACGCTAGCACAACGCGAAAGACGAAGCACGTAACTGACACACTAATACAACGCGCAAGACAAAGCACGTAACTGAATCGTCACCGAGTCAAATCAGCGCGTACAGCACGTCGTAATTGCAGCCTCCGCGATCAACTTCAGAAACATTTTCAGAGCTAATTGCAGAGGCCACGCTCCGCTGTGCTGAGTACGGTGAACGCCACTACCAACGCCACCTAGGTGGCGTTGGTAGTGCTTCTTGATGCCAGCGTCCCTTCGAATGCTGGCATCGAGGCGTCGTAGTGGTGAGACCACCGAAGCGTTCACTGTCGGTGCGCGTTAGTGTCATAATGCAGTACTTCTCTTTTCTGCTCGTAGGCGGCGGCACCGCCCCGAACAAGAGCGCGGGTACACGGAGGAGTGTTAGATATATAAGGCGCGTCTGTGTAGCTCTCTGCAAATGCGTTTGTGGCGCAATGGGTTAAACGCTCGGCGATGTATCGTCGCGGACCGAGAGGTCGTGGGTTCGATTCCCAAATTTTGCATGTTTGTGGAACTTTTTCTTCTGGTTTCTTTCTTTGTATTATGTTCTATGACGTATTTCCGTGACGGAAATGCGTCAGTGAAGTCTTGGTGGACCCCGGAATAAAACACTTTCGTGTTAAAAAAAAGTTTGAAATTTTTTCGGCACTTTTGAACCCGCATGATCTACATTCCGACAATCTTGTCTGAATATTCACGCAGTCGGCGCGCAGGCACCTTGCTGCGGCGGCGCAAGATGACGCAGCATGTCCAGAGGCAAGCGCGAGAAAGCAGCCCGACGCCTCATACATGACACGTTTCGGGTTGGAAAATGATGTGACGATACGTTGCTCCATGCTAATAACATTAACGTTGACATTAATCGTGAGATGGGTACTGCCGGATCTCTTCTGTAAAATATTCAACCCACTTAGGTTAGTTAACGTTACACCATTACGCCTTTGCCTCCAGCGTGCTCATGGAGGGAGTTTTCAGTGTAGCTGCTTATGTCTTCACAAGAAAATGAGAGATGACCGAAAAAGAAAATACTCAGTGCCATTCCACTCTGTGAAGGTGGATATATGGTGATAAACTATATTGATGTAAATAAAGACACATACCACATGAATTGTCATTTTCTACCGTCTTTATTATTTTGTCACTAAGGTGACTATAGCTTTGTGGTCGCTATGGTAGACGGCCATGGGTTCGGTAACGTTGCTTGAGCGGAAATGGGCGCCAAGATGGCGGGAGGCGTTAGCAGCCACCCGCCGCCTTCGCGCCCATTCTCGGTTCTGCTATCGCCCTCGTTCTTCGTAGGCCTGCTGTTCTTCCTCGATCCGCTCAATACGCGGCCTACCCATTACACGGCTGGAACGCCACTGAGATGACGCGCCTATGCAGTGCGTGACCTCACCAGCCAAAGAGACACACCCATTGCCTATATTAAACGCATCTGGCGCACATGGGATACGCTTTTGCTTTGCATCGAGGCTACGGCGTTCTTGGTCTACGCGCTCAGTCTACGTACGCAGCGATCCACAGGAAACTAGCGTATAACAACTCCACCTTAAAAATTTGAAAAACAATCGCTAGTGAAGACCAACACTGTGTGTGTGGCTGCGGAAGATGCACTGAAAGAACCAGGCCAGCTCGTTCTATTTATTGTATTTGTGGAATGTTAATGAAGGTTGGGCGATCTTAATACATTTTAAGCGGCCAGATCTGCACGCTATTGGCGTCACATCCTCACTCTCTTATAAGGAACTCAATAGCGCGAACCTGATTTGTCGTTATAGGATTTAAAAACAGACAATATGTTTTTGACTTTATAATGTCTATGGTCTCATCGTAATGCTGACTTGGTAGTAAAGACACTAAAAATTGTTAAATGTGGAATTTTGAACCTTGAACTGTTACAGCATTCACATTTAGTTTGCTAACAGTTTCAGTCCCCAAAAACGACCTGGTGTATAGTTTATCTTTCACTATAAAATGCCCAGCTTTTTCTTTTTGTTGTGCTGGAAAAAGTTAGAGTCACGTTTCCTATTACGCAGGAAGGCATTATTTTATTGATGCTTCCTCTGAAGGCTTTCTTCTCATCACTGTCACGTGCGTCAGATGTGTCACATCCTTAGTTTCAAATGACTGAATAAAATTCTAGAGTATATAATTTTTAACGGATATTTATGAGAAGGATTCGGGACTATTTGACCGAGAGGCGGTTTTTCTTACAGACTGAAGACGGCCCAACTTCGGAACATTACATCTGCCGTGGTGTGCCGCAGGGTGGAGTGCTGAGCCCTATATTATTCAGCCTCGTCTTGGTAGGACTTGTGGAGTGTTTACCGCGGACAGTTCATGTCTCTATATACGCCGACGACATTTGCATCTGGGCCTCTGCCGTGACTCGGCCTCAGGTGCGGGCCAGGCTTCAGCGGGCGGCAACCATGACGGCGTGTTATCTACGAGAACAAGGCCTCAGTGTGTCTACAGAAAAGTGCGCATTGGTTGGCTTTACGCGCAAACAAATGTCACTGTATCCAGTTTCAATCAACGGTCAAGCAGTGTCCTGTGTTAAGACGCATCGCTTTCTTGGTGTCATCATCGACCGTAACCTCTCGTGGACCCCTCACTGCGTCTATCTAAAGAAGAAGTTATTTGCTATTGCACAGGTATTTAAATTTCTCTGCGGGAAAAACTGGGGTGCACCAGTCCATTCTATGCTGCAGCTGTACAGGGTACTGTTCCTGGGACTCCTTCGTTACAGTCTGCCAGTTCTGTCAAATACATGCAAGACGAACATTCGCGCTCTTGAGAGCTTACAAGGTCAAGCCCTACGCACGCGTTTAGGGCTGCCTCTGTGCACCTCAACAACAGCAACAATAGCCATCGCGAGAGACCCTACGATTCAGACTCATGTAGCTGCCGACTCCCTCAGAGCGCACATTCGTCATCTGTCAAGGATCCCCGACCATCACTTAGCTTCCCTGCCAGTGAAGAGACCTCAAGCGACCTTTTCAAAAGTGATTAGCGCCCATCAAAAGTGTATACCGTCATCGTTTACACCGGCGTCGAAGCCTTCATCTCCCCTGTGGTGCCTGCGACAGCCTCAAGTGAATTTTTATATTCCTGGAATCACCAAGAAGTCCAATCATCCATCGCTGGCTCTGAAGCAACTGACGCTCCTATTAATGGACCAGACATATCAGGACTACATACATATATATACCGACGGCTCGACCTCACCTACCAGCTCAACTGCCGCATTCGTCGTTCCAGCCAAGCAAGTTGCAGTTAAATTCAAATTGTCACATATGACTACATCTACGTCGGCAGAACTTGCAGCCCTCCATGCAGCTGTGACCTACGTCACCGAAGAGCCGGCACAGAAATGGGTCATATTCTGTGACTCTAAGGCAGCCCTTCACAGTATCAAGTCAGCCTTACATCACAGAACTTACGAGCAGATGATATCCGACATCAGGGAAGTACATCACCATGCTCTGGAAACAGGACACAGCATAGTCTTCCAGTGGATTCCTGCTCACTGTGGCATCATCGGCAACGACATTGCTGACAGGGCTGCCCGATCTGCCCACGAAGACACCCAGACGCGTACAATACCTTTGACGAGGACGGACACTGCCAGGGAACTTCGTCTGCTTGCACGCAAAACGTCACAAGCTTTACGGAGTTCAAGTGCCTTCAATTGCCGATTATATAAGTTGGACCCCTTGCTACGGCTACAACTGCCATCTAGCCTTTCCCGCGGCGAAGCAACCTTGCTGTGCCGCTTGTGGCTGGGAGTGGCGTTCACGAACGCTTACTCACATCGTATGGGAATGGCCGAGAGCCCGATGTGCGACTCCTGTATGTGCGAGGAAACCATCAAGCACCTATTGTGTACCTGTCCTCACTACGACATACAACGCCTCTCTCTCAGGACAACTTTAAACCGGCTGGACTCGAGACCATTCTCTGAGTCAAAGATACTCGGGCCGTGGCTACACCCGTCACTGGCACAAAAAGCGTTGCGCGCATTAGTACTGTAATTGAAGTGCACCGGTTTAAGAGACCGCCTATAGTGTCCCTGTACATCGTCCCACGTGTACTCAGTGCTCATTCTCTCCCTATTTTTCTCTTTCTATCTCCCCTTTCTCTTACCCCTAGTGCAGGGTATCAAACCGGATTCTCTTCTGGTTGACCTCCCTGCCTTTCCTCTCCTTGCTCTCTCTCTCTCTATGAGAAGGACTCAGTCTAATCCACATGTAAGATCCCCAACATAGACAGCACATGGGTATTTATGTTTACATGAAGCGCAGACTTTGGTAACAAAGTCTATTCTCTGTTATTAGTCCAAGCGACCAGCGTATGCCTTGCGCAAAGGTATCTGGTAGTAACTGTTAACAGAGAACGTCTTTATTTACGTGGGGCGATGATATAGAGTACATGGTGGTGAATATATACATGCTAAAAATATGTATTAACAAATAATTATCCCCTGCTAAAGCGTAATTGGGCATATCCGTGTGAACGAGAAGAAATAAACTTTATTGAAAGAGCTGGCAGTTTGGTTTTAGAGGCGTGAGGTGTCGGCTCGAAGTCCTTGGACTCGGGCGGCATCTTCGGCATGCCGGACGGCCCAGAGCTGGTCTTCCAGCTCCGAACTTTTCTGGGCCGCCTCCCAGCGGCGGTGACGCCGACGGAAAAGGTCCCCGGCGGCCCCCTTAGCCGGGGCGACGGCGGGAGTGAGCGAGCTCGAGGGTTCCTTTAATCTGGTATCGTCTGCAGTTACGGGCGCGTCGCGAACGGCGGCGGTTTCAGTACCGTTGTTGCCGGCACATTCCCAGACAGTAAAAATATTCTTAGCTATGGGGGTGTTGGCTTGCATAACTTGTATCGTCTACTGTAAACGTGAAAGTTATCTCGACAGTAATTGAACACGATAAGTGGAGGTATTATTACTGTTGACCCTGCTAACTTTTTTCTTTTGCACTTCTTCCTTCTTATTGACTTGTTTTCTTTCTGCCGGTGTACATGGTTTTCTTATAACGGCCTTTCCTTTGTTTATGTAAGACGTAATTTTGAGTCTTGAAAGCCTTACTTTTACAGCGCGAGACGCACGCTTTGCAGGCACTATCAACTTGACAAATACGAACTTGTTTTCTTATAGGCGGAACCTTTGTATATACAAACCTGCGATGTCTCAGGCTTGCGGGCTTCTCAAGAGAAACACTCCGTTCACCTAAATTGACCTCCACATGTCTGAAATGGCTACTGCGGTCATCTAATTAAACCAGGCTGCTACAAAAACACGGCCACTTTTAATGAAAAGTCAACACGATTCGTTCCTGTCGCTGGCCTGCCCAGTTGTACATTCTCCGCTACCGCTTGGAGCCTTGTAGCTACTAAGATCGATCTCCTGGCGCCGGCCTATACAATTATCCTGAAGCCCTGCTCAGCTTACTGAGGAGTCGCGGGGAGAGCAGGATCAATAAATTTTTCTTCTCAAGTTCGGTTGTTTAACACAGCCGAGTTTCTTTGTCCTTGCCAAGCGGCAGGCCATAGCTGGTACTAGAGGGAGGTTCGCGCTTCGAAATTATGTCATTCACACGGAATAGTGTGGCCGCCCATTTAGTGGAAAATTCTTCCACCTGAGTGCCGCATTACTTCACAATCAGAAGGATAAATGAGCTTAAACACAGTATAGCGCACTTACGTCCAACTTCGGGGTATGGTATGCTGACAAAATTGAGTTGCATGTGGTTGGAAATACCTTGTGGATAGCATGATCATAAGAATAGTGATTTCGCAGACTGCATTTGATCAGTGCCTTATGTGCGAGAGAAAATGCCGGCAATGCTCATGCAAAGTTTTAAATTTTGAGGGCCCTTTTAAAGAAAGAAATAATGCGTAAGTCATAGTAAAATCAGTATCTTTCGCTAACCTCCCGCGCGGAAGACATAAATGGCTCAAATGCCACTTAAGGGTGCGCAGGGTATTTCCGGGGTGAGCTCAGTTGCCTTTTGTACTTTCTCCCTTCTTTTCTGTCTCTTTTCTTGGTCCAGTAGCACGCAGCTAGTAGGCCTTACCGACATTATGTAGTGTGATCATCTCTCTGATGTCAATTGAAAATGAAAGTCAAGTTACGAAATGAAGTTAGGACGCCGCGTCAGTTTGACTCCTCATAGGAGATAATAAAGTTACCCGCGAGAGCAACCTCGAAAATAGGTTTTGTTTTTTGACTCTAAGGCCGCCCGTCGGAGCTTACAATAAACCCTATGACGCCGGAGTCGTGAAAAATTCATATCTGATATTTATTTACAGCTACTGCAGGCCCTTTCCGGGCCCAAGCAGGAGTGGGTACATCAGTGAGTATGGAAACACTACAAAGCATAAAAACTAATAAAGACAGACAATCATCGTAGAAACGCAAACACCGTAGAAGTAGTATTTATACTATCAATAAACGAGATAGAAAATAAATAAAAAAATAAAAAAACTCAACTAGTCGGTAATGTGAACTACTACATGTCAGAAAATATTATTGTCTCTATGTTTTACACAAATGAGTCAAGTGTCGTGCAATTCACTACAGTGCCCGGTAATTTGTTCCAATAAAGTGTGGCCTGCGGGAATAACGAATATTTATGGGAATTTATTAAATGGTTGGCGCTAGCGTGGCCGTACCCTTCAGGTACGCGGCGAAAAACGCGCGCGTCATGCCGCGAGCGGCAAGTTGCCGCGCGGCAGCGCCTTGCCGCGAGGCCACCGTGGCAAGCGCGTCTCGCTGCGCGGTAGCGCGCGATATGGGGCGCGATCTTGTACGCGTTCCAAAATGGAACGGAGGCGTTCCGTTCCATCGAGCCGCACACGATTGGTCAATTTGAACGTCGCGGTTGAAATTGGCCAATCGTGTGCGGCTCGATGGAACGGAACGCCTCCGTTCCATTTTGAAACGCGTACAAGATCGCGCCCATGATCTCCCGCGCTCTCCGAACGCACGAGCAACACCGCGAGCGCTCGTTGTTTGATGCGAGAGAGACAATCGTCGATTGAAAACCCCGCGCGGACCAGCGGCGGTCCGGTTGTGATGGCTCCGTGACGTCACCCTCGTCGCTCTTGCTTGGTTCTTCATCTCGCGGCACGCGGCACGCCGCAAAACCCCCGATTCCTGCCGCTTTTGCCGCGCGCGGCATGACGCGTTGGGGCGCGTTTTTGACGCGCGTTTTGCCGCGTGTTTTTGCCGCTAGCGGGGCTGTACCCTTCTGCGCCCATAAGACTCGGCGTCCAATGAATGTGCAGCTCAGTTTCCTTGTGCGGCAGAACTGTTGTTTCTTCGTGGATGGCGGTTGCCAGCGGTTGTGCTGTCAATCTCGCTTAGTTCGCGTAGGGCGTCTTGCGAATCCGTGTATAAGTGTAGGTGTCTGCGATGGTCGAGGCGACCATTTGTGGCTGCTTGAACAATCTCTAGAATTGCTTGTAGCTCTGCACCAGTCATAATTAATAGTGCGCTATGAGTAGTTGGTGTGTTTCTGCCGTCGCTGCTCGTTCAGGCAGTACTGACGTGATTCTGTGAAACAGCAGCATCCATATAAATGCATTGAACTGTATTATCGTTAAGGAGGGCTCCGCGGTGATGGTAATGCCTCCGATGTTGTTCATTTCCTTCCACGCTGCTTGGAAGGGGGTGAACAATGACCGACATCACAGGCAGTCATTGCGCTAAAGGTGTTGGGAAAGAGGAGCTTGTGGCTTCCGACCGACCTGGGCGAGTATTCTTCATCCTGAAGACGTAGCGACAAGCCTAAGCACCTGGGCTCGTCCCGCGTCCTCTCCTAGTTCTTCAAACGTGTTAATTTGTGCCTCCGAGTAAAGCACGTGATTTGGAGTACGCTTCGGCAAACCATATGCTATAAATATACTTTGACGATGAGCTGCTTGAGGGGACGACGCATATTTACTACGCTTCGTGTGTAATGTAAGCCGTACAGAATTCTCGATATGATGATATTTTTCATCACTGTAAAGAAAGTATCTTCTCTGAGGCCCGACTTATGACTGGTGAGTCTTCGGACGAGCCCCGGTGTTGCTCGGCAGCGGCTCAGTGTCTGTTCAAGCCATGCCGTGTGGTTGTCTGTGTCCGATATAGTGAAACCTATGATTCTGAGGTCCTGTACTTCCGTGTATTTCCGGCACATTCATTAAGACTGCTGGTTCTTCCCTCATCTTTATTGGACGAAGCACAACATATTGTGATTTTGACGGAGAAGGAGAGAGCCTGAGTACTGAAAGATGACACTATATTGCATCTAGAGGTGCTTGGATGGCACCTTGCTGCTCATCAAGTGACCCTCTCATGGTCCACACAGTGACGTCATCTGCTTATATTCAGTAATGCAACCTATCCATCTTTGCGAAATGATACGGGAGACGGTGCATTGCTAGGTTAAAAAGAACAGAGGACAACAGTGAGCCTTGCGGAAGGCCATGTCTAACGTAATGAAGCGGCGAGAATCGATCTCCTATCTTGACTCGAAGAGGGCGGTTTGTCAATGGTCACGTGATGTAGGTCACTATGCGACCTTCTAGTCCTACTGCGTGCATTTCTTCAACATAGCATCTACTCCTACGTTGTCAAACGCCTTGTGTATATCAACGGTGGTTAGTAATCGGGGACCTTGCGAGCACTCGGAGGTTAGATCTTGGTGTATCATACGGAGGCTGTATTGCGCCGACAAGCGAGCAAGGAAGCTTGTTTGTGTGTGATGGAGCTTTCGTTCAACATCGAGGAAGCAGTGAAGTCGTTCAGCCACCATTTTTTCACCGACTTTGCCCAAATGTTATGTTAAGGAAATAGGGCGAAGGTTTGTTGCTATCGTAGCTGGCTTGCCTCTGTTTGAGGATAGGAATGACCAGGGAATCTTTCCACCCTTCCGGTACAATTCGCGTTTTCCATACTTCATTATAAGGTCGAGGAGGTCTGACAATCCTTCATCTGTGAGATTGCAGAGTGTCGTATATGTCAAACCATCAGGTCAAATTCATACTTCCAAAACAAATTTGGTGGTAGACAGGGCTAAAAGCTGCGGTCTGCAGCTTGACAGAGGCTCGGACACCATATTCAAGGCAGGGCTTGACCTCGACGTGCATGTCGAACCGTTAAACAAAAACATACGAAAGAGAAAATAACAGTTCATCAGAATAAGAATACACAATACTGGATATATTGCTATAAATGAAAAAAATGCTTTATATACAGAAGAAAAATATATATAAAAAGTCGAATTTAATGAAATAGAAAGGGGGAAAACAACATATATATATATATATATATATATATATATATATGAATTCACATATGCGTACACACATACACATATAATACATCAGGAAAAGATATTACATTCTCAAACACTACAACGTGAAATATAAACAGACACAGGAGCTTTTAGCTTCTGTTAAAAAAGAAAGAAAGAATCATTAATGTATTTAGGTTCACGACAATAGTGGTAGGTATGAGTAGGTCCAGGTGCACTTCTGAAATTCACTTTAAGGAGTGCATACCGCAGCTCGGCATGACTGAACGGATGATCAAGCATATGCGTTGCATCGGTATTCTGCCGTGCCGTAGCAGTCGATCCTTTTCTGTTGTAGTCGAAATGGCGAGAGTGAAAAAGTGGCTAACGAGTGGACGCGCGAAATCTTGCTCTGATAGTCCCGGTTTGAGGGCAATGCTGCGCGCGGCCTGTTTTGCCTGGGCACGTTGATCAAGCATGGATGCTAGGCGTCAAAAATGAGAAGCGTTGGTGCAATGGTTTAGTCAACTGCATGTGCGATGCCATCGCGAAAGGCGTAGCTCCTTCGCGCACCTTCGGGCTGCTGCTTTTGCATGATTATGCATGATGCGAAGTTCAACATTTTTAAGCTGGCGTTTCGCTTGCTGTTGTCCTAAGCCTTGAAGCTATGAGGTTCAGAATGTGCAACTCCGGAGCAGGATCTTCCAGTGCACCCACCGCGGTGGCTTAGTTAGCTAAGGCGTTGTGCAACTGAGCACGAGGTCGCCGGATCGAATCCCGGCCGTGGCAGCCGCATTTCGATGGAGGCGAAATGCAAAAACGCCCGTGTGCTTGCGGTGTAGTGCACGTTAAAGAACCCCAGATGGCCAAAATTAGTCCGAAGCCCTTCACTACAGCGTGCCTCATAATCAGAACTGGTTTTGACACGCAAAACCCCAGAAAGAAGATAGAAGATCTTCCAGCGCATGCGCGTCGCCTTTGTAGCCCTCTGCTTGGCTATTTTTAGTCTGTCCAGGAAAGAACACGTGCCATCCACGTACAACTTGTGCAAACGGTCCCTGTTTGTTGTGTATGTCATTCTAGTCTTTCTGTAGGTTCGACTGATATTCTCTATGCTAAACAGTATGGAATGGTGGTTAGATCCGTCTTTATTTTCTCATTGTTGCCCACGTAAGCGCAAGTCTTGCGACATCCACGTCAAATCTGGCACGCTGTCCTGCTTGCCTGCATGTAGCACTGCTCTCGTGTAGACTTCAAGGACATTTGCGATGCTAAGTCGCTCTTCTCCATTGCATTTTAAGTGTTCGGCCACGCACTTTGTCTATTCAGTAGCCCCACTGGGTATGTGGTGTGTTGAAATCGCCAGCTATAATGATATGTCTAGTGGGACATCTCTGTTTTAGACTCCACACTCAACCCACGTCGTCTCCGGGCTAACAACCAGGTCGCATATAAACTGAAGCAACTAAGTGCACGACGCAGCGTCGAAGATCTGCGCATGGCACCACAGGATACGGCAGCCAGAATACAGTCCTTTCTTCTCCATTCTTCAGCTCATCACCACGTTGCTGGTGATACCGGCGAGATACGACAAACCAGGCCAACAGGTGGAAATCCACCGTGCCCATCAGCTTCGAGTTCGGCGCTTTACCGTGCGCATCAGTTTTTACGCCCGCTGCTCTGCCGCCTCTGGGTCGAAACAGTTATTTGAAGCTCCGCGTAACATTGACGACGACAGTCACCATGCAGCAAGCGTACTTCTATTCTACCCTTGTGGCGTGGCGGTTCATCTGTACCGTAAAAGCCAACGATGTGATTTCCCAAGCGATATTGCACGGCAGCCGGGCAAGAGCCACGGACGGATAATACTATCGTCTTCATGCAACAGGTAGGAAAGCTTTTTGGCAAACTTTTATTGCTCTAGCGAACTGTGTCTATTTGCGCTGTCTGGCCCTGGGCTGCTTTCTGAACTGATCTGTATAGCTTGTCATTGTGTTTCAGGTATCTGCTTTTGCTCGCTGGTGGCATTGAAAGAAATCCGGGTCCGGACAAAGCAGAGATTGCACGTCAGCTATGATAGTTGCAGATGAGATTAAATAAATGAAGGAACTGAGAAATGTAATTCGATAAGAAGCTATACGCACTGAACTTACTAGAAAACGAATTTTATTGTGCACAGAACAAGTCGCTAACCTGTAAAAAAAATGTTATGTTTCCTAGAACGTAAGCACGTTGACCTTGAAAATTGTCCTAGAAAGTTGAATTTAATTGTCTACGAAGTTCTCGAAGACAAACGAGAAAAACGAATAAACTAATTGGGCAAATGTAATTATAACGTTGTGAAGGCGACCCTGAAATTATAGTGGTCTAGATTCTGATCTAATGGCTGTCTAGATGGCACGTCAGCTGCGATTAGTTGCAGACGACATTAAATGAATGAAAGACGGCTATCCTGAAAATAGTAGCTGTCTAGATTGAACGCTTTCTGAGATTACGAAGATCTGGTGCAAAAAAAAAGGGAAGGACAGATAGAAAATCTAGACTTGCAGTCATACTAAAATTAAAACTACTTGACTACAGCGACATTATTAAACTTCGAAGAAACTGTCATGAACCTAAGAGATCAGCGCTATCAATTAGCAAACACTTTTTACCTCGGTTGTGCGCTATTATAAAACACAATCGAACAATGTCAAATTAAAAAAAAGCATCCGGTGTCAAAGTCACCCTAGTTTATAACAAAGTACGAATAAACGGTGACCTGTACTGCTGAGTCTCGGACAATAAAAGACTACCACCTCTTTTACCCAATCCTAGGGATTAAAAAAAACTGCTTGTACGGGCAAAGAACTTATGTCGATCGCCTTTAGCGAAAACCTTTTTTTGACGGTGAATACGCGTGGCATAATTAACAAACTTGTTTAATTATGCCAATTAGTGCTCATTTCAAATAAAACTGACTTTTTAGCGCTCAATGAAACTTTGCTAACGGCTGATACCAAAGATTTTAGGATACGGCATCCTAACTACACTATCGTACTCAAAGATCGACCGACACGAAGGGGGGGTGTGGCTTTGTTGATTAAAATATCTCGTTTCAAAGACTTCCTTAGGTTGACGGCACCAAAGTAATTTTTCGCAAACTGCCTTTTTCCTCATGCACTGTTATCGTAGCCTGCGTTTACCGTAGTCCTTCTACTCCTGACGCTATGTGATCATTATATGAGTACATGTTGTACGTGGAGAAGTGAAGAAGGAAGTGACGAGGAGTTCGGAATAAAGATGACTGATACCATAGCCTAGCCCTACTGTGTATTATTACAAATTGGCGCAGTCGCATTTTTTCTGTGTTTAAATTCAAGTCGAGATGTGGGTGGACTTCATCATTAGAGCAAATCAACGCGGTGGCATCCGAATCTTGGTTGCAACGCCTCAAGATGGAGAGTAACAAGCTCTTCTGGAAGCAGTGAGCACTGACGCATTTGTCTCCTATATAAGTGCCAGAACGAAGCTCACTTGCGATGATTTAATTGCGAAAGAAAAGGTGAAGCTGAATATGAAACTTAAAGCTTATGAGAAGTTTGTGCTGACTCCAATTCGAAACTCCGCGAAGCCTGCTACCGTTGCTTCGTCTGACAGTGGCATCAACCTGATCACTAAGTTTCTTAAAGTGCAACAGGAACACAACAGACAGCAAAATGAATTAATGCGTTTGCTTGTAAACGTGACTGAAAGAGGAATGAACAGGCTGAGTCTCGAATACGTGAAGCCAGACATGTTTGATGGAGATTCCAGTAGTCCCGAGTCCTGGCTAACATTTTATGAATATGCATGCAATGAAAACTAGTGGCACAATGATGAAGATAAAGTGAAAAACACGCGACTATTCCTATCAGGAATAGCCAAGAGTTGGTACGAATTGCGTGTCAACGCTCACAGCAACAATTCATTATTTCTCACGTTGACACCAGTTTCGAGATATTAATTCCCGAACTTCGCGGGAAAATGCATTGACGTTCCAGTTAAGTTTGTGCTTCAATGCATAAATCGACGTTTTGTTAAGAAACCAACTGGAACGCCAATTCATTTCTCCGCAAAGTTCGGGAATTACTAACTCGAAACGGGTGTCATCCTTAGAATTAATTCCAAGTGGATCCGCCTTGCGAACTCCACAGCTGCAATTTGTAAATTGGGATATGGGCCATCAGGTAATTAGTTAAAAACCAAATTAGTCAATTTTTGTTAATCATTTGATTATGCATTTCAATATCTTGTGCAAGTAATGTCCGCCTCTTCGAGTAAACCAGCTCATGAACTCGAATTGGGCTGTCTCCCACAGGCAACCTTTAAGAAATTTTGAAAGTGTTCGCTGAAACACCCTGTTTGTTTTTGTTGATGGAAAGGAAAAGAGTGCGTTAGTTGACAGCGGAGCAAGCATCATAATTATAAATGCCAGTATTGTTGAGACTGAGAAAGTACAACAGCGGCCGGCTGTGGAAGTACATGGATACGACGGAAGGCGAGATATTCAGGGTAAATGGACGTGTTTAACCATATCCTGCCTCGGCAACAGTGTTGCTAAGCAGGCGCTAGTACTCGACGGAGTACCCTATGAATTACTCCTATCACGTCCAGCCATCAGGGCACCTCGCCTTAACTCTACTGGACTGGAGAAATAACTACGGATGACAAGCGGCGCAATCTCAGCGTTTCTTCAACTTCTTCTTCCAGGAGCCTGCGGCAGCCATCGTTATGTGAAGATGTTAAGAGGCTTTACCCGAAATTTATATCCTTGAAGGGATATCCCAAGGCAACTACAAAGTTTCAGGTACCATTTAAGTTAGGCGATACTACAGTAATGAGGAAAAAAGCGATGATATATGTCACGGGAGAAGAGGATGTGGCTGAAGAACGAGCTTCAAAACATGTTGGATGCAGAGACAGTTCGCCCATCCACGTCTACATTCGCGTCGCCCATCACTATTGCACCTGAGGAAGATGGAAGCCTCCGACTCTGCACGAATTACAGGCAAATTAATAAGCAGGCAGAGCTTTTTCCTTTTCCTATGCCACGAATAGACTCTATCATAGACGATACGGGTGGCTGCAGAGTGTTTTCGCGTATTGATTTATGTAAAGGATTTTGGCAAGTTCCACTTTCTGAAGAATACAAGAAATACTCAGACTTCATGACGCTATTTGACATCTATAAGTATAATCAAAGGAAGAACTCACCCGCTTGGTTCCAGAAGATGATGAATGACGTCTTGCGACCGTTTCTTGGGAAGTTTTGTAACGTGTACGTCGACAATATAATAATTTACTATCACAATGAGGAGGAGGACTCAGAGCATCTTGCTAGTGTACTTCAAGCACTGACTGATGCGGACCTCAAGATTATTTACAAAAAAAAAGTGAGTTTTTAAAGAAAAGTTGCGTTTCTAGGTAGAGTATTTGATGGCCAAACCAAGACAACAAAGCAGGAATCAGTCGAACGAATCTCAGAAATGCAGAAACTGTATGACCTACACTCTTGGCGGGTATTTCTCGGCTTTGCGGGGCATTTTCGGGCTTTCATTAGAGATTATGCCAGGAAAACAAAGTGCCTCACAGAAATGACCAAGAAGAATGCGCCATTTCGGTGGACAGCAGAGTGTGATTCCGTTTATCAAAGCCTTGTGAGCATCATTTCTTCTGACCCAATTCTGGCGCTTCCAGACTTCAAGTTGCCCTTCGAGCTGAACACCGACGCTTCTCATTACCGCACAGGTGCAGTGCTTTACCAGAGGGATTCGGAAGCTCCACGGAGCCGCCAACAATAGGTCGTGGGATATTATTCGTATACATTCTCGAAAGCGCAACTGAATTACACGACTACCTACGGAGAAAGAAGCTTTGGCAGTCCTAATGGCCGTACGCTATTTTAGACCTTACCTGGAGGGCAGGAGCTTTACGCTCTTTACCGATTACCAAGCCTTAAAGGGATATGGACAAAAAAGTTGGCGGGTGGTTTTTTGCGTCGGAACAAAAGTTGAACTGTTGAAAATGACGAATACAACAAGCTGCTTTGAAAAAAAAATAACAAGAAACATCTTTTTTTTGCGATTTTCTGGTGCACCTTGCCTCCAAGCGGCCGCGGGCAGGAGCTGAAATTGGACGTCATAACACCCACCCGCGCGCGCGCGTGCGGCCAAGGGCGGCCACAGCCGTCGCAGTGTTTCCGGGGGTTTCGGTCCCTTGCAGCATTTGTTTAACCCCTTTCGGCGATCTTCGCACGTGGTCCGTCTGAAACATTATCCCCGTCCGCGCTCCACGCAGGTGGTGCGTCTTACATGCGCCTTCCCGCGGTCGTCGCTTGGTATTGACGCTTTCGTCGCAGCGAAAGGAAATGCCCAGACATTGCTGTTATAACAGCGTCGTCGGTCGTGACGCGCCGTCGCACACGTTTCCTAGAGACGACAAGGTGCGTAAACTTTGGATACCTGCCTGTCAGCTATCACGCCCAGCCTGGAGACCTATAAAAAATTACTTCATTTGCGCGGACCACTTCGTCGACGATGATTATGTGACCAGCCCGGCTGTGCATAAATGCCGCTCAAAAGGCAACGCCTAAAGCCTGACGTTGTGCCATCGGTCTTCTGACGAAAACACAAGGCAGAAATGATCAGCGGCGCGTTTGAAAAGAGGAGACGAAAAGATGTCGGTACTGTTTTCGTTCACTTGCAGCCTTCTTGGGCAGTGTGCGGGTGAGGCTGCGGCGAGATGCCCGAGGCTGGACACGAAGGCAGTAATGTCTTTAAAAATGTTGGCAAAGCATAGTAAAACAATACAAGGCTAGCGAGCGCGACTCGCGAAATCAGTCGTATACATGGCAGCGGGGCAAACACACACACACACACACACACACACACACACACACACACACACACACACACACACACACACACACACACACACACACACACACACACACACACACACACACACACACACGCGCGCGCGCACGCACGCACGCACGCACGCACGCACACACACACACACACACACAGCTCTGCTTCTCCACGGGCTAAAAGAGGGAAAAACTGGGGAGCACGCCAGACAGGTGCTGCCATCTGTCAGGCGGCTGGCGAAGTGGACGTGACAGCCTCGGAGGTACTGATACCTCACAGCAGTTGCTCACGCCAACGGAATAAACTACTATTCAGTCATCCACGCAGTGCTGAAATACCCCGCAGGTGCCTCGCCTGCGTGCGCTCTTGAAATAGCAAGTTTACAGAGGAAATGACAAATAATTCTTGCACAAGTGTCTAGTCCAGAGCGAAATCTTCGCGCTACTGTTCGCGAAAACCTGACCGGCACTTCCACGGCCGCCTGCTCTTCTTCGTAGCTTGACGCGGAAGGCTTGTAAGCGCTAATATTTCTTGCCAAGTTTGAATGGTCCTCGTCTTCAGATGTGTACTCATCGCGGGTAGAGGCACCAGCACTCGAATCCATGCTCGCGATGGCGGCGTCGGCGCGCTTCGAATGTCCGCGGCCGGCCGGTTGGCTATCCGATGAGGGTGTCGTGACGTCACGCCTTCCAACTCCCGCGGGTCGGGCGGCGAGGCGCGCGCTCACAAAAACGCCAAGAATAAAGCCATCGGCTCAAAAATGAGCTAAGTGACTACTTCTTTTTGGTGTAATCACACACTGAGGATTCATTTTCAGCATCTTCGTAAAATTTTCCGATTTTGTGTCCGTATCCCTTTAACGTATATCCTTAACCTCGAAGAGCCTAGAGGAAAAATAGCGCGGTGGTTGAGTGAAATCTAGCAGCTTGTGTTCGTGGTCAATCACAGACCTGGACAACACTTGAAGGATGCACGCGCACTCTCGAGACTTGCGGTAACCCCAGATCAGGAGACTATCAGCGCAACTTTGCTGTTGGAGGGAATTGAAGAACTGGGGTTCCACGATGGAAAGTTCGTAGTCCCGGAAACAATGGTGCCTCGAACCTTGGAACTTTATCATGACTCCCCGGACTCTGGCGGGCATGACGGGGTCTGGCGAGCTTATCGCAAGATTCTTCAGCGTTTCCGATGGAAACACTTGAAAGACGACGTACAGCGATTCGTCCAGTCTTGCCATCAATGTCAAGTCCATAAAGTACAGTGCCTTCAGAGAACAGACGAGATGGTCCTACCTCGACAATCTGACATACCGTTTGTATTCATCCTGGTGGATTTTGCAGAGCTTAAGAAAAAGGCTACAGGAGTAGAAAAACACAGTCTTTCCTAGTGGCAATAGACCGGTGCACTAGAATAGTGGCCGCACGGCCGGGTAGGGGATACACAAATAGTGTGATTTCCCTTTTGAGCCGAGAAATATTTAAGAATACCAAAGTAGTAATATCAGACAATGGACGAGCATTTGTAAGCAAGCGTCTGGAAGAGTGGGTGAAGGAACGAGGAGTTGTTTTGCGACGCTGCGCGCCCTACCATTCTGCAGGAAATGGCAAGGCTGAAAGAATCATACAAGACTTGAAACAGATTATCTCTATGTATCCCAGTTTCACAGGCGGATGGAAGTGCTGCTTGGAGGCAGCTGTAGCTCATCACAATCAGTCGCACACTGCGAGCATTGGCTTTCCCAGCATTTGGAAAGACACCGGTGCTCCCTGCTGATCAACAGCTTGGTATTGCTGACCGCCTGCAATTGTGTGAGAAGCGGAAAACTGCGGAAGCATACCAGCGATACCGCGAATATATGAAGCGGCATTTCGACCGCCGCCACAACACGCGGATACCCCGTATACAGTTGAACGATTTAGTACTCGTCGGAAATATTTTCCAGCTACGAAGCAGGTGTACATGGGACCGTATCACGTGGTACAAACTGCAGTGCAAAAAGGTGTTCTCAAGAGAGTTGGTTACGTCAACGATGACAGCGTGCTCGAGGTTGCAATCGTTGGGAACGTATTTATGTATCATCCCAGGAGGGATGAGTCTTCAAAGAACGGTAGTGTGCGTGGACGATGTGAAGGAGAAGTTACAGGGTGTCTTAACGAAGACGAGGAAGTGACGAGACATTCGGATCAAAGAACACGGCTGACACCATAGCCTAGCCCTTCTGTGTATTATTACACATGTAACGCCACGTAACGGGTTTTATATTGATACTACTAGGCCACTTTAGCTGCCCTGATATTAACTGGAACAATTTGGAACTTACGTACTTCACCATGTGCCGATATTGAAATTAATGCTTTCTCTTAATATCTATAAAATGATAATAAAACCAAGGCGTATTCAAGGATCTAGCTCTTACATTCTCGATCTAGTTTTTCTTACCAGCAATTTCCCGTCTGATAAAACCATAACAGAATTATTACGTGGTATATTGGACAACAAAATCGTTTAGTGCTCTACACACATCCAAGCCACTAAAAACACATTGCAGTTGTTAATTACAAGCCATGGTTACAAGAGACCGGATGACGCAAGCATACTCGATACTCTATTGCACGAATTCTCCTCCTTCCAAGATATGTCCAGACACAGGCACTAATATCGAATTATTATAATGGCATAGTTTTAGAGCTGTTGGTTTTCCCTTGTCATAAAACCTACGTACCCACTAAGGTAAAAAAAACACAATCCTTGGATCACACGTACAGTACAATTCACGCCAAACACAAGGTCAAGCGAATAAGAGCAATGAGATGAAAATGATTCGTAAGCTTAGCTCTAGAATTGAGAATATGAAAGCAAAAATGAAATCTGCTAGAACAAATAATTTCACTAGTAGACTGTCACACTTTTCAAAGACATCTGATTAAATGTTTTGAGCTATCTAATTAAGTTCCAAAACAAAGTGAGAACCTGGAATCAGACGGGGAAAGTAAAAATAGGGCTTTCTTAGCGATTAATTTCGCTCTATCTTTACTGAAGACAACGGGAAACATTCCTCACATAAGCACATGTGGGGACAAGCAGGAATTGTAAAACTACTATATCTGGAAACTAAAGAGGACGTGCACCAGATCGCATACCTAACATAATTTCACTAAGATATGCCGAATTGATGGCGCAATGTGTAAAAAAAAACTAACAAATCCCTGTCTTCGAGCATCTTTCCAGACCCGCCGCGATGGCTTAGCGGCTATGGTGTTGCGCTGCTAAGCACGAAGTCATGGGATGAAATCCCGGTAGCGGTGGCGGCGGCCGCATTTCGATGAGGCAGAAATGCAGAAACGCCCGTGTCCCATGCATTGGAGGAACGTTAAACATCCTTGGTAGTCAAAATTAATCTGATAGGATACGAATAAACTTTATTTGTCCAACAGTTATGGCTGTTGGTGCCCGGGGCTAGGCTGCCAGGTGTCCATCGCCGGAGAAATATCTTTCGAGATCCTCGGCAATGGCCCTGGCCCAATGGACGGCCCACTCCTGGTCCTCGGGTGCCTCGCTGAGGAGGGCGGCTTGCCATCTCTCAGCGAGGCGCCCCGCTTCAGAGGGTCCTGCGGTTGTCTTTCCCCTTCCTCTTGGTTCTTCTTCCTGAGGGCGTTGGCATTCCCAAAATATATGGGCCATATCAGCCCGTTCGTGCTCGCACCACGGGCAGCCGGGCGACGGGTGCAGCGCGGGCCTCAGGCGGTGCAGGTGGTAGGGGTTGGTGAATGTGCCCGTCTGCAACCGCCTCAGGTCGACTGCCTGGGACCTGTCCAGCCGCCCGTGGGGTTTGGATATTTCATACGTTCTTTCCTGTAGTGTTCAAGAACTTCTCGGTACGAGGACGGAAACTCCTCGATATCGCGGTCGGCGTCCCCGTTGCCCCCAGCTCCGACCGCCGCGATTTGGGTTGTGTTGGTAACTCCTCCGCTGGGGTCGCGCACAACAACGGCGGCTGCCCTCTGGGTGATCGCGTCGCGGCGGGTAAGCTGCCTCGCGACGAGATGGGCACGCTCGTTGTGGTTGGGCGGGATTCCCGTGTGTTTTCGGCCGTTAGTATTGTTGTTGTTGTCGCGGCTGTTGTCTTTTTTAGTGCCAAGCTCCCCGACGTGCGCGGGGAAACATTTGAGCGACTTGTTCGTAATCGTGCCGGACACGAAGTCCCCGTCTCCGACGTCGAGCATGCGTTCCACATCCGCGGACACCCAACCTTTGGTGTAGTTCCGGATGGCTGATTTGGAGTCGCTTATGATCAGGCTATCCTCCGTACCTCCATGGAGTACCGCGAGGGCAATGACCATCTCCTCCGCGGCTTCGGCCGACGGCAGCCTCGCTGATGCCATGACTCGGATCCTTCCCTTCGTATCTACGACCGCCATGGAGTAGGCGGGCTCCGCCGCCGTCGGCCGGCCGTGTCGTTGATGTTGCCGCTGTTGCTGCTGCCGTTTTGTCGTAGTAGTAGTGGTGATGGTGGCGTTGCCATCCCCGGTTCGTCTCGCACATTTCGTTGTAGTGGCGGTGGTGGTCGTTGTCCCTCGTCGCCATCAACGTTACCGGCGGGCCGCGGGTACCTGGCTGCATCGACGAAGATGAGGCCTTCTCGGCTTCCGTGCTCCTCGAGGATTGCTACCGCCCTTCGTTTTCAAAAGTCTTTGCGCGTCAAGCGCCGGGTGCATGTTCTTCGGCATGTTTTTCGTCTGTATGGCGTCCCTGACTTCCGGTAGTAGTGTTTCCTTCAGTCCCCGCGCCTCATGATATCGAATCCCGAGCAGGTCGAGGATTCGTCTTCCCGTTTTGGTGCCCGACAGCCTCTCCAGCTGCGCTATTCTCTGCGCCTCGGCGACCTCCTCGAGCGTGTTGTGTACGCCCAGCTCGAGGAGCCTGTGGGGTGGCGTGTACTGGGGTACCCCCAGCGCGGTCTTCAACGCCCTGCGGATCGCCGCGTTCAGCTTGTCGGTTTCGCTCCTGTTCCAGTCGGCATACGCGGCGACGTACGATATATGGCTCAGCGCGTACGCCTGTATCAGCCTCGTCACGTTCATTCCTTTCCTCTTGTTCATAACCCGCCGCACGAGGTGCGTGGCGGCGGCTACTTTCTTCTGCAGTCGGGCAACCAGCTCGCGGTTGGTACCGTTCTCTTCCAGCCACAGGCCGAGCACTCGCAACTTGGACAGCATCGATATTTGGGTCCCCTCCCTCGTCGTGACGTGGACGCCCAAACGACGGGCGTCGAGCACGCCCTGCGGTAGGGGTCCTTTCTGGCGCGGTCTGTGGAGTAGGATCTCTGACTTTTCGGGTGAGCAGACGAATATCGTGCCTTCAAGGTGTCGCTCCACCTCCCGGACGGCCCGCTGCAGCCGGTCTTGCATTTCGCCGACGCTCACGTTCTCCGTGGTCCACACTGTCACGTCATCTGCGTAGATCGTGTGATTGATTCCCTCTATCGCGTCGAGACGCTCCGGCAGGCCGATCATGACGAGGTTGAAAAGCATGGGGAGCCGGAGTACGGAGCCCTGCGGCGTTCCCGCACCGCCCATTCAGACCGTTCGCGGCGTGGCCCCGTCGATCATAACCGTCGCTCGCGTTTATTCAGGAAGCTGCTGACATATCGGTGGAACCTCGCCCCGAGATCGAGTCGGCTGATCTTGTCCAATATGACCATGTGCTGCACAGTGTCGAAGGCGCTCTTGAGGTCTAGCTCGAGCAAGGCGCGCACGTGAGTGCTCGGAGCGTTCACGACCTGTTCCTTGATCTGCAGCGTGGCGTCCTGCGTGGAAAGTCCCTTCCGGAAACCGATGATGTGAGTGCCGAAGGCGTCCTGCTTCTCTAGGAGCGTCGTCATCCTGTTGCGGCAGGCATGCTCCATCACTTTCCCGACGCAGGACGTGAGTGAGATCGGCTTCACGTTTCGGACTTCTAGCGGTTGGACGTAGCAAGAGTGGACGTCCGCGGACTTCCACTCTTGCGGAATTCGGCCCTCCTTCCAGCACGAGTTGATGAACTCGCAGAGCTTCTCGATTGCGTCGTCGTTCAAGTTCCTCGGGATTTTGTTGGTGATCCTTTCAGGACCGGGCGCCGATTTGGTCTTCAATATAGCTGGAGGACCGCTCTAATTTCCTGCATGGAAAAGTCCGCGTTGGGAACCCCGCGATACTCGGGGTGACTCTTCCCTTCCGGTCGAGCGAGGTGCGTCTGCACGATCTCCTCCACGAAGGCTTCCAGGTCGTCCTTGTACTTGTGTCGTAGCTTGGCCATGTCTGTACGGGTCGCCGTTCTGGTGCTTCCCGGGTCGAGCAGGTGCCTGAGAATCTTCCAGGTCCCCACAATGGCGTGCCTCATAATCAAATGGTGGTTTTGGCACGTAAAACCCCAGCATATAATTCAATTCGGCATCCTCCCAAGACACTGTAAAACGGCTAAAGTCATACCAGTACACATTTCGGGTAACACGCTGGATCCAACTAATTACAGACTAGTATCACTGACCAGCACAGTATGAAATATACGCGGGCGCACATCATCCTAACGCATATAAATATTTCCCTTGAAGTTAACAAAATATTAACACCCTGTTAGCATGGATTCAGAAGGGGGCTTTCCAGTCACTCAAGTAATTGAGCTAGTTAACGATATATCTTCTTGCATTGATAAGAAAAACAGTTATACCTATATATTTTTCGATTTCTCTAAAGCATTCCATAGCATCTCACACACACACAAAAATTAATTGCTAAGCAAGAACGCACTCTAGGTAAAGGTCAAATAGTGAATTGGATAATGAACTGCCTTAGTCTCAGCAGTCAATTTGTGGAAACTAATCACCACAACTCCTTGACAGCTAATGTTATATCCTGAGTACCATAAGGAAGTGTACTCGCTCCTGTGTTGTTCCTAATATTTAGTAATGACCTTCCAACCATTAGTGCAGTGAACGTTAGACTTTTTGTGGATGACTGTGTTAATTACAAAGAAATTTATTCTCAAAATCAGTACAATATTTTAAATAATGCACTAACAAACACATCTGACAGGTGTAAGAAACGGCAGATGACCCTTAATACAAAAATGTGTCGCTGTCTATAAATAGGAAAATTGACCGATACACCCCCCCCCCCTTATGATCACGTCCTTCACAATAACACTCTTGAAGCAGTTCAAATACACAAGTACCTAAGCATGACAGTAAAACATGACTTTACATGGTATCTTCATATTACTTGCATTAAATTAGCCGCGTTAAAGCAGGGCTTCTTTATTAACAAACATCTTAGGCGGGTACCGCATCCATCAACATTTAGCATAGATAACATCCGTCATGTCTATTCTGGCATACGCTACACTGGCGGACAATTGCTGTGGCTATGGAGGTAAAGCTACGGGCGCGTGGGGGCTGCACGTCTTTTACCGCGCTGAGTAGTCCGGCAGCGTTTGACAGTGCTTTTGGTAGCACGGAACAGACGCTGAATCGACGCAGCTACCTCGTGCAACGGTTTCGCGTTTGCCCAGACGCGGAAGGGAAAAGCCGCAAAATAAGTAAACTTTTACACTCGGTGGTGTGTTCTGTCCAATTTAACTGTTGCTAATAAGGTGTTTATGCTTTCTCTTCCACAGCCTAAACTAACGTGGATTAAAACGCGGGACTCTTTCCAGAAGCACTCTCACTTGTGCCCGCTTTGCCTTCGTAGCTTTCCCTTCACTGCCGAAGGAAGTTGTCCGCCAGTATAGTGACCCGCCGTGGTAGCTTAGTGCCTATAGGGCGTTGAGCTGCTAAGCACTAAGTCACGGGATGAAGTGTCGGCCGCCGCGGACGCATTTTGATGGGGGCAAAATGCAAAAACGCCCGTGTGCCATACATTGGGTGCACGTTAAAGAACGCCAGGTCGTCAAAATTATTCCGGAGTGTCCCCCATTACGGCGTGCCTCATAATCAGATCGTGGTTTTGACACATGAAACCCCAGAATTTTAATACGCTAGCGCAATGTGGTTTCCGTTAACTAAGCGACTGATCAAGAAAGTGGAGTGTGCAGAGAAAAGAATTGAGGTGCGTATACAATCAAAATAGATTAACAGATTCACCCACGTTATTACTACACCAGGTCGAAATTCATCCAAAGAAAAATAGAGCAAAGCTAGCACGCCTCGAAATTATCTACCAAATAATGTCCAATCAATTAAACATTCACACTTCAGAATATCTAAATATATACAAAACTAGACTGAGACGCAATAAGCATTCTCTAACTGAAATACCATTCTCCACGAACTGTTCTAAATTCTCATTTTCTCCACAGACATTCCGCGATTGGAAAAACTTGAGCAAAAATTTCACTTGTAGTACGACATTGGAAGGTTTTATGTCACTTCTTGAGCATGAATTGTATACATCACAATTGTAAATGGGACGTGTTAAATAATTCTGATAATACTTCTCTTTCGCCAAATTATTGTTAATATTCCCACTGATATTGTTTTCAAGGCTGTACAGAATGAACAATATTTGATGCTATTTAGATAAGGCTTGTCACTCAAGCTTTTGAGTATAAGCTATATATATTGAACTATACTAGCTGTTCGTGATCTACATGCATTTTACTTATTTGTGTCAAATCATTAGTATTATTTTAGTTTGCTGACTGTTCGTGCCCTTCAATAACCTCAACTGTTTACCGTATATCTGTGTGAATTTCGCAAGTTTCAAACTGTGTACATTAATTATTTTTATCACATTTCATTTTTCCCAAAAATAATATACTACCTCTATGCACTGGTTGCAGTTCACCTTACAGTCCCTGATGGAACTGACAGAACTGACAAATCAAGAAATAAACAATGATATATGCAAGCTGATTGAACGCGAATTACCTAAAAAATTATTTGCGTGTTGTACATTCACCACAAGATAGCAGTTAGATCGATAGCATGAACGCATTTTTCTTTTTGTTGGAAAATATTACAATAGGAAAAGGTGACCATTCCTAGAATTCCAAGCACCTGGCAGGCCTTCAAAATCATCATCATCATCCACAGCCTATATTTATGTCCACTGCAGGACGAAGGCCTCTACCTGCGATTCCCAGCTACCCCTGTCTTGTACTAGCTGATTCCAACTTGCGCCTGCAAATTTCCTAATTTGATCACCCCACCTAGCTTTCTGCCGTCCTCGACTGCACTTCCCTTCCCTTGGCACCCATTCTGTGACTCTAATGGTCCACCGGTTATCCATTGTACGCGTTACATGACCTGCCAAGCTCCATTTTTTTTCGTTTAATGTCAACTAGAATATCGGTTATCCCCGGTTGTTCTCTGATCCACAACGCTCTCTTCCCGTCTCTTAACGTTAGGCCTAACCTTTTTCGCTCCATCGCTCTTTGTGCGGTCCTTAACTTGTTCTCGAGATTCTTTGTTAACCTCCAAGTTTCTGCCCCGTATGTTAGAAGCGGTAGAATGCAATGATTCCAAACTTTCCTTTTCAACGACAGTGGTAAGCTCCCCGTCAGGATTTGGGAATGCCTGCCATATGTACTGCAACCCTATTTTATTCTTCTGTAAATTTCATTAGCATGATCATGGTCCCCTGTGAGTAATTGACCTAGATAAACATACTCCTTTACAGGCTCTAGAGGCTGACTGGCGATCATGAATTCTTGTTCCCTTGCAAGATTATTGAATGTTACCTTTGTTTTCAGTATGTTATTATTCCACACCAATCTTACACTTTGTGGGTTAAGGTCCTCAATAATTTGTTGTTATTGGTCATCATTGTTGCTAAATAGGACAATCTCATCTGCAAGCCCAAGGTTGCTGAGATTTTTGCCGTTGATCCTCACTCCTAAGCCTTCCTATTCTCAGAGCTAGAATACTTCTTCTAAGCATGAAGTTGGAGCTTGCAATTGGAGAGATTTTCTCCTTGCGTGAGCCCTTTCTTGATAGCTAACATTCTACTGTTTTTGTGAAGAAGCAAAGTAGCTGTGGAATCTTTGTAGATATTTCAAAAGATATGCACGTTTGCCTCCTGAACTCCTTGATTACGAAATGCCTCCATGACTGCTTGTATCTCTACTGAATCGAATGCCTCTTCATAGTCTATGAAAGCTATATAGAGAGGTTTATTGCACTCTGCAAATTTCTCGATAACCTGATTGATGACATGGATGTAATCCATTGTAGAATATCTCTTCCTGAAACCAGCTTCTTCTCCTGGTTGATTGAAGTCTGGTGTTGCCCTGATTCTATTGGAAATTATCTTGATGAATATTTTATACAGAACTGAAAGCAAGTTAATGGGCCTATAATTCCCTGATGCCTCCCTTCTTATGGATTAGTGTAATGTTGGTATTCTTCCAGTTCTCTGGTGTACCTTCAGGTCATGAGGCATTGCGCGTAAAGGGCCGCAAGCTTTTCAAGCATAATATCTCCTCCATCTTTGATTAAATCGACTGTTATTCCATCTTCCCCAGCCGCTTTTCCCCGGGTCATGTCTTGCAAGGCCCTTCTAACTTCATCGCTAGTTATAGAAGGAGCCTCTTGTATCTTGCTCATCACTACTTCAAATGAAAGTAGCTTGGCTTCTCTGGGTACTTTACAGGTCAGTATAGAATTTTTCCGCTGCTTTTATTACGTCATCGAAATTGCGGATGATATGACCATGCTTATTAACCATGCTTAATACCCTGCTTATCTTTCAGTGCATACATCTTGCCTTGTCCTTTGCCAAGTTTTCTTCTCACTGATTTAATGCTGCGTCTATATTTTACGGCTTCCTCAAATTTTCGCGCGTTATACTTCAGAATATCTCTTACTTTCTTCATGTTGTTCAATTTCAACAGCAGTGAATTCTATCTGATCTCCTGAGTTTGACAGTTTCATGCGTTGTGGTTTCTTTATTAGGTCCTTTGTTAATTGGTAGAGCTTAACTACTGGTTGCCTTGGTGCCTTACCTCCCACTTCAATTGCTGCTTCTAAGATAAGCATAGTTGCGGTTTCATTAATTACCTCTATGTTATATTCATCTTTCTGTTCTAAAGCTGCAGATTTGTTTGCGAGCACCAGCGCGAATTGGTCTGCTTTTACCCTTACTGCGTCTAGATTGGCCTGTTTCCTCTTGACTAATTTTACTCTTTCTGTCTTCAAATTGAGAGAAATGGTAGACCTCACTAACCTACGGTGACTGCACTTTACCTTACCTAATACTTCGACATCCTGCAATATGCTGGGATCGGCCGAGAGTATGAAATCTATTTCAATTCTTGTTTCTCCATTAGGGCTTTTCCCGGCCCACTTCCTGTTGCTATGCTTCCTGAAGAAGGTGTTCATTATTCGGAGCATATTCAATTCCGCGAATTGTACCAACATCTCTTCTCTAGGGTTCCCATAATCGATGCCGTAGTTGCCAATTGCTTGTTCATCAGCCTGCTTTTCCCCCACTTTTGCATTGAAGTTGATCATGACTAAAGTATAGTGAGTTTGCACCTTTGTCATTGCTAATTCAACCTATTCATACAGCTGTTATATTTTTTCTTCATCGTGACTGGACGTTGGGGCGTAGACTTGTACTACCTTTATTCTATACCTCCTATTCAGCTTCATTACGACGACTGCTACCCTCTCATTAATTCTGTAGAATTCATCAATGTTGCCCGCTATGTCCTTATGGACTAGGAATCCTACTCCGAATTTTCTCCTATATATATCTGGAAGACCTCTGTAGCAGAGGGCGTGGCCGTTCGTCAGCACTGTATAAGCCTCACCAGTACTTCTCACCTCACTAAGGCTAATAATATTCCAGGTAGCGCCTGATTATTCCTCAAACTGCCCTGCTAAACTAGCCTCACTCGAGAGCGTTCGCGTGTTGAACGTTGTCAGGTTCAGTTTCCAAAATATCGAAGGTTAAATTCCTGAGCGGCATCAAAATTGATCTCAGCTACCTCATTTCAAATTACTCGTAATTCAATAGCAATTGCAGGCCTTTTTAAGAGGTTGCACGGCAGTCCACGGCGTTTATTGAATACTTGCAACTTATCCTCTCTTGCGGATAATATGCATCGCAGACTTTCCTGGGATGGAAGAGGGAACAGGAAGCGACATATTTCTACAGGACAAAGTATGTAAACAACGATGGTGTGTGCATTTACTTTTGATTATTCCTCACTTGTACTTTTTCCTGTGCCGTTTCTTGTTCTTCAAAAAGACCTGATAGCCAACACAAGCCGTCTGACGCACGATTTCCTGTTGAGTAGGTGCTGCACAATGGCTGGTCACATAGTCCAAATTTTTTGCTTAGACCAGTGCGGACTAGCGAGCATCGGCTCCCGCTTCTGTAAATGTTTTCGGTGCGAAAAACGTCTCATCTTCAGCGTATTCTTGCACCATTCGGCGCAGTTCGTCTCGAAGACCACGCCGACACCAAATTCTTGCCGGTGAGTGGTCATTTCGCCATTCTTCGGGACTTTTTACCCGACCCCGCCACACGGTTAGGCCTACTTTCTCGGATAAAGCGCGTCGAGACCTAGCTCTCGCACGCCGCCGTGCCTAAGAATGTCCATGCAAGTGATGGTCGAGGGGGAGCACATCACCCCCGAGGAGTGCCTGAAGTCCGGATGGACACGGCTATTTCCAAGCGCAATTGCAACGGCAGCCCGGCGTCAGCGACCGGGCGAGTTCGACACAACGTGGCAGCGGCCGTGGCAGGTCCCGCACCACCACCGCCGGCGGCGTCAAGAAACGCCTCGCCGTGGCCTCGAGGCTCCCCCACTTGCCGAGGGAGCACTTTAGGATCATCGTCCGCCCCAGAGGCGGACTAAACGTCAGGACTATCAGCCAGATCAAGGTGACACAGACCTTGACCATAGCGGCTCAACTCGCCCCGACCGAAACGGAGGGGGACATCGTCTGCCCCAACGTGGTCCAAAACATCTATGTCGTGAGTACGCCGACGGAGAAGAACGCCCGCGCTTACGCGAACGTGCAAGTTCTACTCGTGGGGTCTGCCCGATACGAAGTCAACTCGTACCTGGCAGCGCCGGATAACACGTGCAAGGGGATCGTGCGGGGCGTCGACCTCGACTTCGACCAAAACCAGCTGCGCGACATGATCGTCCAGCCGAGGAACCCAAAGGCCCTCGAAGTGAAACTCATCAAGGACACCACCACGATCGTCGTTCTTTTCGACGGACTCAAAGTGCCCAACTATGTCATGTGCGGCGCCAGCACGCTTCGCTGTACGCTTTACAGAAGCCAGACAGACGTTTGCTACGCCTGCGGAAGGCTGGGTTACCGCGCTGACGTGTGCCCGGCCCCGGTGAAAACGATTTGCAGGGGATACGGACTCGCGTCCCCCGCGGAAGACCACGAATGCTCGCCCAAGTGCACCCTCTGCGGGGGGCCTCATCTCACGGCGGACAAGGCTTGCAAACAACGCTTCCAAGTGCCCTACGTCGTCCGTCGCAGGAGGAGGCAGCGAAAGCGCGCCGAGAAAACACCAGCGCGGCAGGTGGCGACCAGCTGCCAAGCATGTGATTCGAGCCTGTCCAGGGCGTCCTCGAGGGGGCGCTTCGTCACGCCAGCCGGCCGACGCAGCCGGTCCAGAGGGCGCTCTAGCTCCAGGGGGCACTCTCACTCGAGAGGCAGGATCCAGGAGACCACCTGGGCCGATCGAGTTAAACCGAAGCCTCCAAAGGTAACGAAGGGTTCGCCGCCAGAGCAGAGCAATCCTAGAATCCCGCACTTAGAGCAGGAGAATGCACAGCTCAGAGCCGCGTTGCAGCAGCTCAGGGCCGAGTTCGAGTCATTTCGAAAGTTGGGTTCCTCTGTGCCGCCCGTGAAGGCCGCCATGGAGCTCCCCGCGGAAACGCAGGAGCCGGCGCGGTCCGCCAAGAAGAGGGCCCTCGCGGACCCCGTTGAGGGAGAAGGGGACCTCGAGGAATTCAAAAGCGAGATTAGAAACTCCATGAAGGAGGTTATGGAGTCGGTGCACAGCCTCCAAGGCTCAGTCATGAGCTTAGTAGAAGCGGTGGCTACTCTCACGAGCAGGGTCAACACCCTCGAAACTAGGGTCGCTCTGGGAGAGACAACCCCCGGGTACTCGGGTGCGGTTAGAAGTGGTCTACCCTCAGAAACGCTCTAGACGCGGTTCCCCGTATGAAAGGCCAAGCAAAAGCTCCAAACATGGCGGGTCCGGATAAGGGATTCCTAATCTGGCAGTGGAACTGCGCTGGGTTCCTGCTGAAAAAGGCAGTCCTGCAGCAGTTCGTTTGTTCACGAGAGCGTAAGCCGCACGTCATTTTATTACAGGAAACTCTTAGGGAGACAGTTTCGCTGCAGGGTTACAGATCTCACTCCGTCTTTGGTGCAGGCAGGAGGGGCATTTGCTTCCTCGTGTCCAAGTGATGTTCTTTTGTCGCACACTCCATGCGCATGGATCACAGCAAGGTCGAGCATTCTCTAATCGAAATCATTCCCAACGCTTGGCTAAAATCCAACATCTTTATTCTTAATATATACAGTTCCCCCAGGGACCAAAGACACCGTTTTGCGTCCCTCGTGGCGAGGCCGCGGGGCTGGCGGCGGGCTCCCCGCTGGTGGTCGCGGGTGACTTCAACGCCCCGCACCGCGAGTGGGGCCACCTGTCGTCGACCGCGAAGCAAACGGCCGCCTCTGGACCTCTGGCAAACGGCCACCGATCACGCACTCGTACTCTTGACGGACCCGGCCTTCCCCACCAGAACGGGCACTTTGATCACCAGGGACTCCACGCCTGACCTCACCTTCGTCAAGGGGGTGGGACTGGCCTCGTGGAGGAACCTGCACGAGAACTTGGGTAGCGATCACTTCATCCTGGCTACCTCCTTCAAGGTGTCGAGCAGCCCCCCTCCCCCCCGCGAATTTAGGGTCACTGATTGGAACCTCTTCCGAAAAATCAGGGAGGCAAAGATGGCGGATTCCACAGGCTTTAAAGAATGGTTGTTGCAATTGAAAAGGGACGTCGAGTCTACCACCAAGACGATCCGCACGGACCTCAAGGTAGACAGGATGGACAGCCGTCTCGCTCGCCTCCTCGAGGGTGAGCGAGACGGCTCCACCTGACCTCTCCTGGTCAGGTGGAAGGGGAAACGGCTCAATCGTAGACTCCGTACGAGGATAGCAGTACTAAATCGCACCATTGAGGAACATTGTCGAACGCTCGCTATTCAACAGTGGGACGAAATTTGTAATTCGGTCGATAGGCAAATGCGCACGGGAGGCAAATGGAACCTCCTGAAGCAGCTCCTGGACGAATCGGCCTCCAAGTCGAACCAGAGACTAGCAATGGACAGGATTTTGCACGAAGCCAAACGGGAAGGCTCCACCGTGCAGGAGATAATCCAGTCGTTGGCCGACAGATACCTACCCACAGGCCCCTCGGGCGACGCGGACTATCCCCACTACCGGGCTCTCCAGCGGGAGGACCTGGACGCTGATTTCTCAAAAAACGAAGTTAGGGAAGCGCTTTTTACCCTGAACGGCCGATCGGCCCCGGGGCCGGACGGAATTTCGAACAGGCTTCTTCGCAATCTCGACGAAAATGCCATCTCCACGTTAACGGTCGACATCAATCGCGTGTGGGATTTGGGTGACGTCCCGGACGATTGGAAGCTCGCGTCGGTAGTTCTTATTCCAAAACCAGGTCGTACTCCCGGACTAAACAACCTGCGACCAATCTCGCTCACTTCGCGCGTGGGAAAGGTCGCGGAACACGTCATTCACAACCGGATATTTAGGTACATTGAGGAACGCGAACTCTTCCCCTATAACATGGTGGGCTTTCGTCCGTCCCTGTCATCTCAGGACGTCATGAAACTCATTAAACACCAGATCATCGATAGGGACACCAGAAACGTCAGGGGTATCCTAGCGCTGGATCTTGAAAAGGCCTTCGATAAAATTTCCCATAGGCACATCCTCGATTCCGTTACGGAGTTGGACCTTGGATCCAAGTTTCACGGGTTCGTCAGTTCGTTCCTTCGGGGCAGGCGCGCCACTCTTAAGGTGGACGAGGTAAAGTCTGATCCCTTCGAGCTGGGGGCAAGGGGCACCCCTCAGGGGTCGGTCATCTCGCCACTTCTCTTCAACGTGGCCTTGCGCGGCCTCTCAGCCCGTCTGTCCGAAGTGGACGGCGTTAATCACGCTCTTTACGCCGACGACATCACGGTGTGTTGCGATGTCGGCAGTGAAGGTAGAGTCGAGGAATCCCTACAGGCGGCCATGAGCTGCACGGAGTATTTCTTGGCGGGCACGGGGCTCCGGCTCTCCCCGTTCAAGTCCGAACTCCTTTTGTATCGACCGACCAGGAGGGGGCGCATCCCCAAAGGTCAGGTGCCTCTCGAAAAGGTCGACATCTCCACTCTCACGGCCATCGGGCAGGTCATTCCCAAGGTGGAGGTCATCCGCGTACTCTGTATGCTCATCCAGGCAAATGGCCGTAACGGACAGACGATCGCTCGTATCGCCGCCAAAACGGACAGCATGGTCAGGCTCATCACTAGGGTCTCCAACAGTCGCGGAGGGCTGGGCGAGGACAACCTCCTCAGGTTGTACGACGCCTTCCTAATGAGCCACATCACGTACGTGGCCTATGCGCATCGCTGGCACGGATACGAGAAGGCAAAGCTCGAAGCGCTGATGCGCAAGAGCATCAAAAAGGTGCTCGGCATCCTCATGGCCGACAGCACGGGG
The DNA here is from genome assembly GCF_013339745.2 of Dermacentor silvarum. NCBI lineage: Eukaryota > Metazoa > Arthropoda > Arachnida > Ixodida > Ixodidae > Dermacentor > Dermacentor silvarum. The sequence continues at coordinate 148,918,070 of NC_051154.1, forward strand.
AAGCTCATGCAGCTTGGAGTCCACAACACTCTCGACGAGGTTGTCGAGGCACAGCAGACGGCCCAGGTCGTCAGGCTCTCTTCCTCGCCTGCGGGGAGGCGGATCTTGGAAGCGCTGGGCTGCAATCCCACTGCCGTCAGGGAGAGGCGGTGCGCGCTCGACGCGGATACGCGGGAGGCCATCACGGTCTCGCCGTTCCCGCGCAAGGTGCACCCGCAACACAATGTAGGCAGACGCAGGGCCCGGGCGGCCGCACTTCTCAGATCCGTCGCTGGCGATCCGCGATCGGTAGCGTTCGTCGACGCCGCCCAATACGGTTCATCCGACCGATTCGGGGCGGCCGTGGTCGATCACAGGGGCAACCTCCTTAACGCCGCGTCGGTGCGGGGCTCGTCTCCGGCACTGGCGGAGCAGGTCGCGGTGGCCCTCGCCCTACGGGACGGGAGCATGCAGGCCGCAGATCTACACGGATTCCCGGGCGGCGGTCAGGGCCTTCGCCACGGGTTAGGTCTCGAGGGAAGCGGCCTCCCTGCTTTGCGGCAGGAGCGTCTCCCCCCACGTCATCACTTGGTTCCCGGCCCACATGGGGCCTCAGGTATCCACCGTCGTTTCCAACGCCAACGAGCTGGCCCACGCCCGCGCGCGCGAACTCACCCACCGCGCCGGGGAAACGCCGCTCGAGGGCGCGGACGCGGGGTTCCGTAAGGACTCGCTTCACACGTTTAACGAGATTTCAAAGCACTATCAGCTCGGCAGGAGGGTCTATCCCCCGCCCCATGCCAAGCTTTCAAGGCCTCAGTCTTCCACCCTTCGCATGCTGCAGACCGGGTCCTATGCCAGTCCAGCCAGGGTCAGCATGTGCGTGGACCCGTTCGTGCCCGATTGTCCGGATTGTGGCGATCCCTTCTGCACTTTAGAACACATGCTCTGGCGGTGTCCCTCGTTACGGGACCACGATAATCTCACCACGGAAGAAGAGTGGGTGGAGGCGCTCAAGAGCTCGACCTCACCGCTCAGCTACGGGCTGTCCAGAGGGCCCACGACGCGGCGGTCAGGCACGGCCTGCCCGTCCCAACGTGGGAGCGGCCCGCGGTGGCTCCTCCCCCGTAAGGTGTTCTCGGAGTCACTCCTCAGGATCTAAAATAAAGTTCACTGCCTGCCTGCCTGCCTGATCAAGAAAAAAGGAGCTCAAGAGTTGAAAGTTATGGTAAAGCTAGTCTAAAAAAAACTTTAAAAAATTCATGGGGCTGCAACATTCATATGGGGACGAATTACCAGCGAAGCCGTTTAGGCTGCATACACAAATGGGCTGCATGCATGGGCTGCATACATGGGCTGCATAGAGTACATTATGAAATCATACATTTTTAAGGCGAAAGACTTCAGTGGCTCGTTGCGCGATGGCCTTAAAAAAACACGGCGTCTAGTCAATTGGTACAAAAAAAAAGAACACTTGACCTTCTCCAAGTTTGCGACGGGTGGAGAAGGGAACGAGCTGCGCGCTAAGACAGAAAAACGGTAGGCGACCCTAATCTTTGACTTAGGTGTCTCTTAGCGGCACTCGCACCTCGGCGTTGGTGTTCTGTGCTTAGGTGTACAGTAATCAGTGATTTCTATATAATTATTATTATTCCGGACACTTCACTAAATCACACTTGTAACTAAACTTATGCTCTGATATCATGTCTATAATGAGACCCATTAATTTTTTAGCTTACTATGTTTTTCATTTTTTTCTTATTTATTTTGATTTTGTCCCCGGTAATCAGTGATTTCCAACTAATTGTAATTATTACAGGCACATCAGTAACTCCCCTTGCAACTAAACTTATGCTCTAATATCATATTTATAATGAAACCCATGAATTTTGTACTGTACTCTTGTTTTTCTAGTTCTTCTGATTTATTTTGAATTTCGTCCCCCGTCGTCTCAAGAGGTCAACCGCAAGTGCTGCGCAAGAAACAAGAGTAACACTCGATGCTCGTGCCATTAAAAAATTCTGGCTCTCCCGTAATCAAGAGTATATGTAAGCATGAAATGGTTACCGGCAAAGCAGATTGGTGCCGCTATACGCCGGCCTGAAAGCTTACTGAGGCCAAATGAACCTGTTTTGAGCTCAACCTCGTTGCAAGTCTCGTCTCGGCCGGCCTGGTCACGCAGCGTGGCGCCATCTCTCGAAGGAGGCGGCGCGAAAACCGCGCCGCGGAACTCGAGGACCGCTGGCATTGAAAATAACACAGGCAACCCTGTATATCAGCACCAAAAAGGGACAATCAAGTGTATGGTGCACTGTATCTGCGTTTGGAACGTTCGTATTAGAAACGACAAATTAAACTTCAGCGTACTAGAAGTTGCAACTTGAGTGATATTGGGAACAAATATAGCAATATATATATATATATATATATATATATATATATATTTAACTTGTTTGGGCAGTAACTAGCGTATTTAATGCGGTGCTGCACAGGGGTTGGGGTCCAGAGACCGCATTTTCTTAAAATCTGACACTTTGCCAGGATGATCTCGTTTTGCTCTTGAAACGATGCCCGGATGTTCTCGTTTCGTTTTCGCCCCATTCTCGGCTTGAGTGCACGGATAACGGCTCGGGATTTTGGCTCAAGGTCTCCTGAAGGTCGCCGACAACGGGAGCTAAAAGCATTGCATGCTTGTAACGAAAAACAGGTGTTACGTGACGTCTCGCGGCGGCGGCGGCAGTTATTTTTGGCGACAGTGGACTGCAAAGCGAGAGAAGCGGGGATGTAGGACGCTCGCCCAGGTCCTAGCGGATTGCGCGGTTGGCCTCGGAAGTATGCTACGGTCGAAGATGCTCGCCAAGTGAGAAACGAGATGCGACGTGTGAAGTGACGGAAGCAAGGTGTTCGACCGTGCGTGCTGCTTTCCCTTTGCTGAGAGGATGCAACGTAAAGTCGAAGAGAAACATCGTTGGCGCGAATCTGACCCCGCTACACGAGCGCGCGAAGCTGTAGCTAAGCGTCGAAAACGGGCCGAACAAGCCGAACTGCGAAAGCAGCAACGCGATGATGCGAGACGGTGCGTTACCAAGTGTGCAGCAGGCTTTCGCCTTCACCCGGAGTGTAATATGCCGCCGAACGTTTTATTTTTTTTTTATACAGCACCGCACTAGGAAGACGCAAGCGCCGCCGCGGTAGCCGCGCCTCCAATGCATCTGCCTCAACCACTGCTGCAGCCGCGCCGGCACCTCTGACACCCATGACGCTATCACCACAGGAGCGCAGGCCACGTGCACAGGCGCAGTCGCCACAACCGCTACTGCAGCCCCGTGCGCACCTCCGGCGAGCGGCGCGCTGTAACCACAGAAGCGCAGGCCACGTGCACGGGCGCCGTCGCCACACTCTTTTCCCCTCTTGCCCTACACGTCTCCATTGCTGCAGCGCTGTCACCACACTCTTTGCCCTCTCCCCTATCTGTCTCCATTCCTGTCCACGCACCGGCATACGGACACGGACGTAAGCCGCCCAAGGTAACCCCGGCCCCTCCCCCGGGAAATACTAGAGGTAAATACTCGAGATAAATACTAAAAGTAAATATTAGAGGTAAACAGTGGATGCATACTAGATGTAAACAGCTTCGGCTGTTTTTCGGCTATTCTTCGGCTAAATGTGAAAGGCTACACGATTAGTTTTTTTTGCTATCGTTGACGATAGGCGTTCTGGCCCTTCATGCCAATAGGTATGAGTGCGGCGAACGTCAAGAAAAACGGAAGACATTTGAGTGCAAGCAGACAGATCTGCAAAGGTACATGATATCATAAACCTCCGCCGATAATCTGTCGCGAACGTGCGTAGCTCTTGAGTGACCATAGGAAAACAGTAACATAAGCATTTAATTACTACTTATCCGAGCCTAGAAATTCGACATCACCCCTATTTTCATTTCAGTGAAGCTGAATTCCCACGGCCATACTGCTCGGTCCCACGTTTACACTACCAGAGCAGGTTTACAATAATACAACTGTTTACCAGACAGCGTGCAAAAGTTTTCCTTTCATATTTTATTATTATTGACAATGACTGGATTTGGGCACGGTGGACGGTGGAAGCGCCTGGCTCTTAGCATGCCTCCTTTTGTGCTTATCCAGGTGCTGCTCTTTGGTTTCGCCGCAGTAAACAACGACACGTGCATCGGAAACAACTCGACGCTGAAAACAACCGCAATCTACAAACATGGGAATGACGCACCAGTGCTCAACCCGCCACCTGCCGGCCACTACTGCTGGGCTGTGACGTCACCTACGACTGCAGCTATAAAACAGGATCTCCTGCACTGCTTCTTCATTGGGCACGGTGGACCGTGGAAGCGCCTGGCTCTTAGCATGCCTCCTTTTGTGCTTATCCAGGTTGGTGACTACTCTTCTTGCAGAAGCAATGATCCAATGTTATTGGTCCTGCCGTGCCCATGGCGCTGTCTTTGCATTACTTACGAATGTTATCATGCGTGTAAACTGCTCTTGTGTGGAGACATTGAATGCAACCCTGGTCCTACTGTTGAATATATGTTTGAAAGGATAATAGAAACACAGAAAGCCATCCAAAAAGACATTTCTAACTTGATGACTATGCAACACACACTTAGAGAATCTCTTGAGACGTTATCCGCTAGAAAAAATAATATTGATAAGGTGTTCACAGAATCCCAGACAAGTCTCAATCCAATAGCGCCAATCGAACAACACATGCGTCTACTTCAACAATCCTTTGGCACACAGCATCGCAAATTAATTGGCTTTGAGGACCACAGCCGTCGATCCAACGTCATTGTCTATGGCATACCGGAAGTTGATCCTGAAGCCGAAAAAGATTTGAGAGACAAGGTCCTTGTCGAAGTATTCCAGAAAAGGCTTGGTGTATCGGTTTCTTCGGTGGCCCGTATTCATCGACTTGGTAGAAGGAAAAATGATGGCAAAAACCGTCCTATAATTCTCAATTTCCAAGATTTCAATGAAAAAAAGGCTATATTTTCCAATGTCTCGAAACTGAAGGGTTCTGCCATTCACATTCAGCATGACTACTCACAAGAAACATTGCGAAAACGGAAATTGCTTTGGGATTCAGCTGCAGAGGAGAGGGCGAAAGGACACAAAGCTGCATTATTTCATGACAAACTAAAAGTAAATGAGCAAACATTTGTCTGGGACGACTCGGCAAATAAACGAGTTCAGCTCTTACCATCTTCGTCGACTTCAAATTGACAAAATGTTTCCAGCAGCTCTGATCCTTGTCAACTCAGTATCCTAAATTTAAACGCACAAAGCATAGTTAACAAAGCAGAAACACTTGAAATCACGCTGTACACTTATAACCCGCATATAACTGTCATAACCCAAACCTGGCTTCACCCTCAGATTACCGATGACTGTATTTTTCCGCCTTCATATACTATATTTAGGCGTGACAGAGCCTCACGTGGAGGGGGCATGGCGATAATGTTAAAAAGTAATATTCAGGCAATTTTGTTAGATCAGTTAGATAATCATGAGAGCCTTTTCCTCCAAATAACATACTCAGGACACACGTTTATTCTTTGTGGCGTGTACAGGCCACCATCTGCAGAATCAGATTACCTGCGCCGACTGCAAGACCGCATGTGCACAATTAGAAAAACGCCGATAATTCTTGTTGGGGATTTTAATGTTCCTGGCATTGACTGGGTCAATGAAAACATTGGAACTTCAGAAAACTCTGAAATTCTTTCTGATATTATGCTCACGCATAACCTACATCAAGTTGTGACTGAACCAACCAGAGTTCATGGCTCGTCGAGTTCGATCCTTGATCTTGTTTTCCTCGACCGGTGTTATTCAGACGTTTCTTCCCTTGTACATGAAGGGCATATCAGACCATAACCTCGTAGCTGTGTCCTTTTCTTTATCGCGTGGCCAACAAGCACAACCAAGGAAGTATAAGACCATAAAAGATTATTCAAAGGCAAAAGATGAATCAGTATTAGACTACCTGGAACTTGCTTTGGACACATTCTCGGGTAACAGCATAGGTGAATTGTGGAACACGTTTAAAGATCACTGTCAATACTGCCTCAGTACCTTTATACCCAACAAGAAAAAGCGCTTAAAAAAAGTAAATCCCTGGATTAGTCGGCATATTATTCATTTAAAAAGAAAGGTTAAGCGTCTCAGGCGGAAAAATACTGCTAATTCTAGTAGCTTGAACAACCTTAAAGCTGAACTGTCATTCAGTATCAAATCAGCTAGACAACATTATTTTAACGAAAGCCTTGCACAATTTATAAAAAATGACCCCCAGAAATTTTGGAGTCACATTCGTGACTCTCATAAGTCTATAGATCAGGTTCTTGTTAACGACAGTGTTGTCACATGTCACAAATCTATTGCTGAACATTTTAATACTTACTTTCACTCCGTGTTTTCTAAAGATGATGACCCTGAGTCTCAATGCGATCCATCGGTTGAGAATGAAGTCTTTGTGTCCTACGAAGGTGTAGTTGAAATGTTGCTAAGATTAGACCCCAAATGTTCTGTTGGTCCTGACAATGTCCCAAATGTATTCTTGCGCCGCTATGCAGAGCCTCTTGCACATTTTTAGCTATAATTTTTCGTGTCTCATTATCATCTTTTTCGTTGCCTTCTGACTGGCTTACAGCGAAAGTTGTTCCTGTTTTAAGAAAGGAGACTGGTTGTGTGTGAGGAACTATCGTCCCATTTCCCTTACATCCACCTGTTGTAAGATGCTTGAGCACATTGTCGCTGATCACATTCTTCAGATACCAAAAACTAAGGCAGCTTTAAGCCCCTGCCAGCACGGATTCAGAAAAGGATTTTCTACTATCACACAATTAGTTACGACCATTCACAACTTCAGTGCCATTTTAGATAACTCAGGACAAGTAGACACAATATTTCTTGATTTTAGTAAGGCATTTGATAAGGTTCCGCATAACAAATTGCTTCTCAAGCTTAAGATAATTGGGGTTCCTCTAGCCCTCATCAACTGGATTGCCGCCTATTTGAAACACCGTACACAATTTGTAGAAGTTGATGGCGCTTGTTCCTCACCCCTTCCCGTCTCCTCAGGTGTTCCCCAAGGAAGTGTACTTGGCCCCTTACTTTTTTTAGTGATGTGAACGATATAGTTTCTGCTATAGATCCCAGTGTTGCTATTAGTCTGTTTGCTGATGACTGCATGCTTTATAAACCGATCTACTCACCTTCTGATCAAGCCTTGCTTAATACTGCACTAAACGATGTCCTGAAGTGGTGCGACAAATGGGGAATGGTTCTTAATACAGAAAAAAACGGTATCCATGTGAATAACAAGAAAGAAAATGCCACTAAAATTTGACTGTTCTCTTGAAAACAGGCCTATTTCTGATGTTACATGTTATAAGTACTTAGGTGTTATCATTAATTCCCAGCTTAGTTGGACTGACCACATTAATTATATCACGTCATCTGCAAAACGAAACCTAGGCCTCTTGAGGCATAAACTTAAAGGAGCACCAAGCAACGTTAAGAAACTGGCATATATATCTCTCATCAGGCTGAAACTGGAATATGCAGAAATAGTCTGGGATCCACATACCAAAAAAGACATTACAGAACTGGAAAAAGTGCAGAGACGTGCAGTGCGTTTCCTCTACAACAAATTTCGAAGTACTGACTCTCTATCTGCTCTAATGGTAGCTAACCAAATTCAGCCCCTCCACATAAGACGAAAAATTTCTCGATTAAGCTTTCTTCATTCTCTTCTTCATAGGAAATTTGGAATTTCTCCAAACCCTTACGTCACGCCCTCAGTCACACGGAAAACCCGCCACAAACATAATTTCACCTTAGCCCCTTACTTTGCTCGGACTAACCAATATAAATATTCATATTTCCCGCGAACAATCACGGAATGGAATTCATTACCAGAAGATGTGTTTCAAAGTGAAAATTTTGTGAATTCCATTGCCAACATTGTATAAATTGTGTCCTATTCATGTTTTCCATATTCTGCCTGTCTGCTGTTAGTGAATAACCCTATATTTTATTGACTTGCAGTATTGTTTCTTGGCGTTCCGAATATTCTGTTTTATTTTTGCCCATCCTGCTTCGACCAACGAGGTCTGCAGTATCGTGTAAATAAAAAAATGCGCTTTAGATACAGCACAGTAGTGAAAAGAACATTCTGCTTTGCTTGTTAAAAATGTCGGCAGATCCCACACCCTGTGGGAATCGATGTAATACGAAGCAGTGTGCGGAGAGCCTACCAAGTGAACGAAACGACCATGAGAGTACCCAGATGTAGGCGGCTCTTTCATGACTACATGACACGCATGTCATTACACTCATGTCGTGAGTCCTCAGGAGTCCCTTTAGCTACACCGAAGATACCTTAAGGCGAAATCCTTAGCCATGCTCATGACTATGACTTCGACCACCAACCTTTAGGCTTTTCCTTCACTTAGTACCACATCCGAACCCGTTCCATTGTTTTTTGAGCGTTAATCTTTTTTCACTGAGTCATTGTCATTTTTTCTGAGTCTTAGTCGTGACTATGACTTCTCTTACAATCCTTTAGTGTTTCGTTCACTTAGTGCCCATGTTCGAACCTATTTCAGTAGCTTTTCAGTATTAATCTTTTTTCACTGAGTCATTGACATTTTTTCTTAGTCATGCTCACGAATATCACTTCTACCATCATCTTTTAGGGTTTCCTTCACTTACTGCCCGCGTCCGAACCTATTGCAGTGGTTTTTTAGTGTTAATCTTTTTTCACTGAGTCATTGTCATTTTTGCTCAGTCATGGTCATGCCTATGACTTCTACTATCACACTTTAGTGTTTCTCTCACTTAGTACCCACGTCAGAACCCATTTCAGAGGCTTTTGAGTGTTAATCTTTTTTCACTGAGTCATTGTCATTTATGCTCAGTCATGGTCATGACTATGACTTCTACCATCATCCTTTAGTGTTTCTTTCACTTCGTAACCATGTCAGAACCCGTTGCAGAGGTTTTTGAGTGTTAATCTTTTTCGCTGGGTCGTTGTCATGACCTACACGACACGCATGTTATGTAATGACATATCACTTATGTTCGTCATACACTCCTGTCATACTATCCCAATTTTAGTATACCTACCAAGTTAACGAAACGACCCCTAGACGTAGGTGGCTGGCACCAAGACGTAGGTGGCTAGCACCAAGACGTAGGCGGTTGTTTCATGACCTACATGACACGCATGTCATGACATATAATTTCTGTTCGTGCTATACTTTTCTCATAGTATGCCAATTTTACTACATACCAAGTTAACGACCGACGGACGGACGGACGGACGGACGGACGGACGGACGGACGGATGGACGGATGGATGGACGGATGGATGGATGGATGGATGGATGGATGGATGGATGGATGGATGGATGGATGGATGGATGGATGGATGGATGGATGGATGGATGGATGGATGGATGGATGGATAGATAGATAGATACTGTCAAAGTAGCAAATGTTCCCCAAGAAATGCCTCGCATTAAAAAAATAGTGTGGGCTCAACCTACAATATTTGACCTATCGGTCGTTTGTCCACCATTTCCGCGAACCAAAACAAGAAAGCAGCAGGACAACGTACTTTGAGTTGGAGAATGTCGCCTGGTCGATCTCACTCTTATCCGGCAGCCTTCAATAAATTCTGCCGTCTCCTTTTGCCACCACTTTTTTCTCTTTGTAATTTTATGTGGGGGCAACGCCAACCGAAAAAGAAAACGAAGCACCCCAGAATGTCGAGGTCACAGTAGACGCACGTTCACTGGCCAGAAATGTAAGGGAGGAAGTGGAAAAGCGAAGACGCCAACGGATCAAAAAAAAAAGGGGGGGGGGGGGCATAACTGGATGCGGCCACTGTGGAAGAGAAGGACGGGAACGGGGTAAATGAGCAAAATTTTGGGACATATATTTATGCTGGAATGGACAACGCCAGCCCTCTCCGCGTTGGGACGTATTTTGTCCCAAAATACTCAAAGTAGGCGTTAGAGTAATGTATTTGAAACGCGAATGCCTTTATCAAATTACGGGGTTTTACGTGCCAAAACCGCGATCTGATAATCTGGCACGCCTTAGTGGGGACTCCAGAATAACTTGGACCACCTAGCGTTCTTTAAAGTGCACCTAAACCTAAGTAAACGAGTATTTTCGCATTTCTCCCCCATCGAAATTACTTTGATCCCGCAACCTCGTTCTTAGCAGCCGAACACCATAACCACTAAGCAACCACGGCAGGTAGCGAATGCCTTTCTCGGCAAACTTTTCAACAGGTATCTTTTGAAATCGCATGGGGAAAATGTTTTGTGCATGAATATGTCTCAGTGGCACTATTACGTGAGTTAGTAACGGATGCAGAGTACCAAGATATAACATTTCAATTATCAAATATTAAGGGTCATTCTGCAGTTAAGTTGGAGGATTTTAGTGTGGAATGCATTGATGTGTAGTGTTCTGTTCGATTATTTTTTTGCCTGAAAATGTCACTCGTGCAAGTGAATATTATGTTGTAATATGCTGAAAGTGGGGGGCAGTGTCACGGAGCGGCATAGTTTCTAGTCATCGACACGCCGATTAACGGACGCCCATAACGTCGTGGTCTCACGGTGCGGCCTATAGTTTCGAGATAGCGACACATTAATTAACGGGCGTCAAAAAAAAAACGTCGTGGTCTTACGGTGCTGCATAGTTTCGAGACAGCGACACGCGCCGATTAACGGGCGCCGTATGACCGACGGCCGCTGCTGCTTATGTGCTGATCAACGGCACATAGTTTGGGAGGTCACGCGCAAGTTGCGCCAGTTGATGAGCGACGCTTCTGCGCGAGTTCGTGACAAATCGTGTTTTGTTTGACAGTAGTGCTTTCCTTTCGACGCACGTTTGGTAAGTTGCATTCATTATTATTCATTTCTCTGACGATACCTTGAAACAACTTTGAGTTTTAGGCACGTTTTGTTAGGCAGTGTTGGCCTCTTCTGATCGTGGTAGAGGCAGATAAGTTTTCGAGTTAATTTTATGTTTGCTTTCAGGAAAACGTGACAGCTGAACGCTCGAGCAAGGATAGCGTCAGTGTTGTTGTTTTTTTTTTTCGCAGAAATATGCAGATAGTTCACGTGAGTTTCCGTTAAACTAAGACTTTCTTTTCAGATTTCGCGAGTTCTGAAAATAACACGGTATCAGGTTAGATACTGGTTATTCTGCAGCCTACTTCAGCTGATTTTCGAAATCGCCGGATGGGTGTTCCCACACGCACGTAGAGAGTACCGCACCTTACAAACGGGCTGTGCGGATCACTTTTAGTAATGGTATATTCCACAGATTGCTTTTGCTTCAACATATTATGTAGGGTTATGTCTAAGGCTGTGCGTGTTTCAGACGTGTATTTAGAAGACGGTAGCATTTAAGTTGCATTTAGTGCGTGGAATTCGTACTTATAAATAAGCGCGAATTTTCTTGTAGCCTTGAACGCGTAACTTGCGCAGGTTTTTTTTTTTTTTTAGGCGTGATTCGCATGCAAAAGTTTTGACCGCAAAGTGAGAGCGAGTGTGATAGTGCATCCGTGAGGTCAAGGAGGCTCTCAGTGGCACTATTACGTGCGTTATTAACGGATGTAGAGGACGAACAGCCAGTGCATGGCGGTTGTGCCGCATATGATATTGCAATGACCATTTACTTGGAATCATCCTGCAGTTCATTTGGAGGATTATGGTGTTGTCTACCTAGACGTGTAATGTTCTGTTCGGTTGTTTTTTTTTTTTTTTGTAGTAAGTTGAAGGTCGTAAGTCCAAATCCTCCTCCAGTCCACTACATATTCAGGCATGGAGTGGCGCCTGACACCAGCAAAAAAAAATATCACCGAGAGTCTAGTGGGGCTCTACTAGTCCAGGCGCAACCAAATTAGAAAGGCCCACTCAGCTTCAACAAGGTCACTCCCTCACCAGAACAGAAATTGGCCTCCCTGGTGCAGTATTCGGCCGCTACCTCGATAATGACTCCTGCCATTTACCCATGGCCCTCAGTCCCCAGCGGCTGCGGAGCACTTGACCAAGGCGGTGGTCAGACCTGTGACGCGGCAGAGGGTGCTAAGAATCTCTGGGTCCGGACAGGCCGCCAATGGAAACTGAGCCTGGCTACGTTCAACACGCGCACTCTCTCGAGTGAGGCTAGCTTAGCAGGGCTATTTGAAGAATTATCATGTATTGCCTGGGATATTATTGGCCTTAGTGAGGTGAGAAGAACTGGTGAGGCTTATACATTGCTGACTAACAGCCACGTCCTCTGCTACAGAGGTCTTCCAGATAGGAACGAATTCGGAGTAGAATTTCTAGTCCATAAGGACATAGCGGGCAACATTGATGAATTCTAGAGCTATAATGGGAGGGTAGCAGTCGTCGTAATTAAGCTGAATAGGATGTATAGAACGAAGGCTGTACAAGCCTACGCCCTATCCTCCAGTCACTATGATGAAGAATTAGAACAGTTTTATGAAGATGTTCAATTACCAATGAGAAAGGTGCAAACTCAGTATACTGCAGTCATGGGCGACTTCAATGAAAAAGTGGGGGAAAAGCAGGCTGGCGAGCAAGCAATTGGCAACTACGGCATCGATTCTAGGAACACTAGAGGAGAGATGTTGGTGGAATTCGCGGAAAGGAATAGGCTCCGAATAATGAATACCTTCTTCAGGAAGCGCAGCAACAGGAAGAATAAAGTTAATCATGAAGAAACAGGCCAACCTAGACGCAGTAAGGGTAAAAACAGACCAATTCAGGCTAAACAAATATGCAGCTTTAGAGCAGGAAAATAAAGACAACATAGAGGTAATGAATGAAACCGTAACTAGGTTGATCTCAGAAGCAGCAATTGAAGTGGGAGGTAAGGCACCAAGGCAACCAGTAGGTAAGCTCTCCCAAGTACGGCCACGTCGCCTGCTTCACACAGTTCGGCAGTGGTGCACGTACAGCACGGATCTGATTCCTATCGATACCCGCCGGGGTGGCTCAGTCGGCTAAGGCGTTGCGCTGCTGAGCACGAGGTAGCGGGATCGAATCCCGGCCGCGGTGGCCGCATTTCAATGGAGGTGAAATGCAAAAACGCCTGTGTGCTTGCGTTGTAGTGCACGTTAAAGAACCCCAGGTGGTCAGAATTATTCAGGAACCCTCCACTACGGCGTGCCTCATAATCATAACTGGTTTTGGCACGTAAAACACCTGAAAGAAGAATATTCCTATCGTTCTCTGCCTTCGCAGGTGAGGAACTTTGTGCCATAGGTTTTGTAGGACTTTAAAGTGCACTGCTGCCGAACAATTCATTGTGGTTACCTGTACTGTATTTTGCTTGCGCTTGCTTTATCAATGGCGGGAAAGGATTCTGGAAAGAATGCTGCAAAGGGGGGCGGTGCTCCTTCGGAACAGGACGCTGGAAACTCAAAAGATTTGCGTGAGATGACTAAAGCAGTTGAGAATTTGTGGCGTGATTTCAGAAAAGAAATACGGGAGCTTAAGAAAGGTGTATCATATTGCACTGACATCTGTAATGATGTCAAAGATATTGCAACTGAGATCAAGAACTTGAGAGTTGAAATGCAGGAATTTCTCAGGCAGAACACACAACTCAAAGGCGAAAACGCTCTGCTAACACAAAGATGTGAACATCTTGAGCAATACCAGCGTTTGAACAACCTCGAGATAAGGGGCGTCCCACATGGGAACGACCCGCTTTCTGTGATAAACAAAATAGGCGAGATTGTAGGGGAAAGCATAAATAGCATGGTTGACATTCACACGTGTCACTGGGTGCGCACTCCTAAACCGGATGCCAGGAACATATTTGGCTTTGTAAGGCGGAGTAAGCGCAATGACTTGCTATCAAAGTGCAGAAAGAAGAAGATTGACACTTCGATGCTCGATCTGGTAGGAAAAACTCCGATTTTTGTGAATGAGCATTTGACGCTAAAAAACAAGGCACTGCTCTCAGATGCGATCAAAAAGAAAAAGGCAGCCAAATGGAAATTTGCCTGGACCTCTGGAGGCAAGGTGTTTGTGCGTAAAGATGAAGGATCCGACATTATTCGTACTGCTCATGAAGGAGACTTGGATAAAATAAACGGTTAAAGACTGAGGCGAACTAATGGCTTTTTGTTATTTTCTTCATGATGACGTACCCAGACGACAATTGCAGATACTATACGGTTGACGAATTTATTCCGTGATTTTTCTTGTGGCAAGTTTTTTTTCTGCAATGCATGCAACCTGTCGAAGTATTCGACCAAAAGAAGATGACATTGCTGCTATTGTGCATTCTTTGGCCGTACAGTTTGACATTTTAATGTTCATTGAAACATGGCTATCAGATAACGACACTAAACCCCACTTTCCGGGCTACTGATCTGAACATCTCTGTCGTAAGCAATAGAAGGGCGGAGGGTTGGCTGTGTACTTTAGGGATACTTTTTCTTACGAGCTGTTAGATAATTTCTCAACTATGAACGCTGATTTTGAATGTTTATGCTTACGTATTGGAAAAATAGTGGTGGTCACTTTTTACCGGCCACCGATGGGACACAAAGGTCGCTTCTTAGAATTCATGGACTTGGTGTTGGCATCCCCTGTCTTTTCTAACACATCCTGCGTAATAATGGGAGACATCAATATTGACTTAGCTTCCAATGATCCTTACGTAGAAACCTTTGAGACAGTCTTATCAACATATGGGTTCCCAAACTATATACGGCAGCCAACTAGACTACACAGCTAACTGCGACAATTTTGGATATTTCCATAACAAACGCTAATGCACAGGAACTTAATACTGGAATATTTTCGTATGATCTAAGCGATCATTTGCCTGTGTTTCTGCTTCTTTCAATTTCAAAGCTCCAACTTAAACAAAAACATGAATGAGAAGGGCGGCGAGCCATAAACCCTGAAACCCAAAAAGAATTTTTTCGTCTAGTTGAACTGATTGATTGGAGTGAAATACATAATGAAGATAATAAAAACGTATATATATAGCTTATGAAAAATTCTATTCTTTACTACGCGATTCCTATAATGCTGCATTTCCAGTATTAAAGTTGTCCTGTCGTACTAGAAAGAAACTAAAGAAACCATGGAATAATGCTCAGCTTTATCAACGTATCAAAATAAAAAAAACCGGCTATAAAGTAAGGGATATTCGAAATTATAACGTGGGAAAGATTGAGGAAGCCGTAAACTATGGACGCAGCATTAAATCAGTAAGACGAAGGCTTGGCATAGGACAAGGCAAGATGTATGTACTGAAAGATAAGCATGGTCATATCATCAGCAATTTCGATGACATAGTAAAAGCAGCGGAAGAATTCTATACTGACCTATACAGTACCGAGTGCAGCCAAGCTACTTGCATTTGAAATAGTGATGAACGGGATACAAAGGCTCCTTCTTAACTAGCGATGAAGTTAAAATGGCCTTGAAAGACATGACCAGGGGAAAAGCTGCTGGAGAAGATGGAATAACAGTAGATTTAATTAAATATGGAGGAAATATAATACTTGAAAAGCTTGCGGCCCTTTATACGCAATGCCTCACAACTTCAAGTGTACCAGAGAGCTGGAAGAACGCCAACATTATACTAATCCATAAGAAGGGAGACGTTAAAGAATTGAAGAATTATAGACCTAGTATAGTGTTTTCAGTATTGTATAAAATATTCACCAAGATAATTTTCAATAGAATCAGGGCAACACTTGACTTCAGCCAACCAAGAGAACAGGCGGGCTTCACGAAGGGATATTCTACGATGGACCACATCCATGTCATCAATCAGGTAATCAAGAAATCTGCGGAGTACAATAAACCTCTCTATAGGGCTTTCATAGATTATGAAAAGGCATTTGATTCAGTAGAGTTACCAGCAGTCATAGAGGCATTGCGTAATCAAGGACTACAGGAGGCATACGTGAATGTCTTAGCAAATATCTACAAGGATTCCACATGGTTCTCCACAAGAAAAGTAGAAAGTTACCTATCAGGAAAGGGGGCAGGCAAGGAGACACAATCTCTCCAATGCTATTCACTGCATGCTTAGAAGTATTCAAGCTCTTAGACTGGGAAGGCTCAGGAGTGAGGATCAACGGCGAATATCTCAGCAACCTTCGGTTTGCAATGACATTGTCCTAATCAGCAACAGTGGAGACGAATTACAGCAAATGATTGAGGATCTTAATCGAAAAAGTGTAAGAATTGGGTTGAGGATGAATATGCAGAAGACAAAGACAAATGTTCAATAGCCTGGCAAGGGAACAAGAATTCAAGATCGCCAGTCAGCCTCTATAATCTGTAAAGGAGTACGTTTATATAGGTCAATTGCTCAAGGGGACCCTGATCATGAGAAAGAAATTTACAGAAGAATAAAATTGGGTTGGAGTGCATACGGCAGGAATTGCGAAATCCTGACTGAGAGCTTACCACTGTCGTTGAAAAGAAAAGTACACAATCATTGCATTCTACCGGTGCTAACATATGGGTCAGAAACTTGGAGCTTAACAAAGAAGCTCGATTTCAAGTTAAGGACCGCACAAAGAGCAATGGAACGAAACATCTTAGGACTAACGTTGAGAGACAGGAAGACAGCGGTGTGTATCAGAGAACAAACGGGGATAGCCGATATTCTAGTTGACATTAAGCGGAAGAAATGGAGCTGGGCAGGCCATGTAATGCGTAGGATGGATAACTGGTGGACCATTAGGGTTACAGAATGAATACCAAGAGAAGGGAAGCGCAGTCGAAGTCGGCAGAAAGCCAGATGGGGTGATGAAGTTAGGAAATTTGCTGGCGCAAGTTGGAATACGCTAGCGCAAGACAGGGGTAATTGGAGATCTCAGAGAGAGGCCTTCGTTCTGCAGTGGACATAAAATATAGGCTGATGATGATGATGAAGAGTTAACAACAGGCACCACTTTCAGGATCAATAGACTCTCAGATATAATTATTTATTTATTTATTTATTTATTTATTTATTTATTTATTTATTATTTATTTATTTATTTATTTATTTATTTATTTCACCCGCAAGACCAAGGTATTACAGAGGGGAGTGGGTAAAAAAAAGAAAAAAAACATGCATAAGTAACTAACAAAGCAGCAAAAAGTGGTTTAGTTAATACACCAAAAATTGACTAGCTAATTATATCAAGAAGCGATGATGTCGGATATGGCCGAACAAAGTTTTGAGTTGTCCTTGATTGCAACAACTGCGCCGGGAAGGTGGTTCCATTCTTGAGAAGTCCTGGGAATAAATGATTCTTCACAGGTTCTGGTGTGGCAGTGAATTATTCCAACCTTATGGCTAAGGTTGGCTAATAATGCTCAGCTTTATCAACGTATCAAAATAAAAAAACCGGCTATACCACAACTTTATTCATTCACGAGACTCAGCTACATTGTCAGAATTCAAAAAGTACCGTAATGCTTTAACAACCGACTTAAGGAAAGCGAAACGGCACTACTACCACAATCTTTTTGAGGGCGTATATAATACTCCACGTCGAATATGGGAGGCTTCAAACTCGATAACTTCAAGAAAGAAAGCCAGCGATAAAATTACGGAACTCGTAGTTAATGGTGAAACTCTCAGTGGTGAAGGGCTAGCTAATGCAATAAACACGCATTTTCTTGATGCAGGTTCCTATAACACCAATGTAAACGTGTGCGATGGTACAATGCCAATGGATGCAACACTGAGTCAATCTCTTTTCCTACGATCTACTGACCCAAATGAAATCTCAAATATAATCGACAAGCTTGAAAATAATATAACTCCTGGTGTTGACGAACTTGGCTCAAATGAAATAAAGTTAATATCGCCATTGATATGATAAGTTCTCAGCTATATAATTAACCTTACTTTGACTACTGGTGTATTTCCTAAACAATTGAAAATCGCTAAAGTTACTGCAGTATACAAAGGTGGTGACGTAAGCGCCCTATCTATACAGACCTATTTCAGTACTTCCTGCAATATCTAAAATATTTGAATGCATTATTTATGACAGATCAGTCTCATTTTTTGAAAGACATCAAGTAATAACTCAGTGCCAGTATGGATTTCGGAAGCACCGGTCGACTGAAAAGGCTCTTGTGTACATAAAAGACGGAATAATCGAAGACATGGAAAGTAGAAAATACACACTGGGTTTGTTTTTGGACATTGAGAAGGCATTTGATTTTATACAGTTCGATTTGTTACTCCACAAATTATCTAGATACGGAGTGCGGGGTATTGCATTAGACCTTCTTAATAGTTATTTGCATGATCGATATCAGTTTGCCAAAACTAATGACGCTGTGTCGATGCTTGCGAAGCTAAAACATGGAGTGCCGCAGGGATCTATATTAGGTCCATTATTATTTCTTATTTACATAAATGATATTGTAGAGATAGATAATTACGCTCAAGTTATAATGTATGCGGAGGATACTAATATCTTCTTCTCTTCACATAATCTACTGACACTAGGACGTTTTGTAAATAACTACCTTACGCACCTATCAAACTGGTTAAGAAGAAATAGATTACGGTTAAATGCCTCAAAAACAACATATGTCATATTTCGTCCGGTAAATAAATCTTTACATAACAAACTTAGTGCAAAATTTGAGGACACTTTAATAAACCAAGTTCAAGAGCAAAAGTTTCTCGGGATTCAGTTTAAGAAAGACCTGAGCTGGTCTGTTCACATAAAGAGCTTAAGTATGGAACTAGCCCGTAAAGTTGGATGTCGTTACAAGATATCTCAGCTCATACCTCTCTGGCTAAAAAAGAATATTTATTTTCCCTCTTTTATTCCAAGTTAACTTATGATTTATTGGTGTGGGGTACCACTACGCAACACAATAACAATAAACTCATTACTTTACAAAAAAAAGTGTTGCGCTGCTTTGAGTCTTTTCATAGAAATGTGCAGAATTTAAGAACAGCTCCTCTGTTCAAGAAACATAGCATCGTAAGGGCGGACCAGTTATATTAAGTAAAAGTTTTGCAAGAAATACACCAGAAGAAGCTTTAAGAAAGTTGTGGCTTTGAAAACGCTCAATATCTTTTAAGGCACCAAAAACATCGAATGCCAAAAATTAGAACAAACTATGGAAAGAAAACAATGACCTATCATATACCTGCCATCTTAAACAAATTTGAAGGAATGCTAAACTTCGAATGTACATTACGTGTATTTAAACGCCATGTTATGGAAACATTGTTGTCCTCTGGTATAAAGTACAATCAGAACTAAGCATTTTGTTTGTAACACAGAAAGTGATCTCTAAATCTTTTCTTGTGTCCCTTTTATTGCGTATATTGAATCAATCTTATCTATTATGTGAGAGGTTTTCACGATGCACAAGTGAAATGCAACTCGTTTTTTTTATTTAATTGCATGTAAATTTCGATATCGTCATGCAATGTATGATCTGTTGTGTGTACTACTGAACAAGCGACAGGTTCTCTATGTTATAGGACGGTGCAAAATGTCGGTTATATAACTTTTCTTGGTCAACGCAATTTTATTGTAACTGTTTGGTTCAGCACATTTTTTTCATGTTTTGTAAGTGCATCACTCTGAACTGTTTGGGCTGAGGCCTCGTCAGGCACAAACGGCCTTTGGCTTCTGTCCCTGCAGCAGGCTTTATGTGCTGTCTGCTGATAAAACTGAAAATAAATAAAAAAAGACCTAATAAAGGAATGGCAAAACATGAATGTCAAACACGAGAGATCGGATAGAATTCGCTGAACTGTCGAAACTGATCAACATGAAGAATGTATGGGATATCCGAAATTATAACGGGGAAAAGATTGAGGAAGCAGCAAAATAAGGACGCAGCATGAAATCAGAGAGAAGAAAACTGGGCATAGGGTAAGGCAAAATGCATGCACTGACAGATAAGCAAGGTAATATCATCAGCAATTTCGATGACATAGTAAAAGCAGCGGAAGAATCCTATACTGAGCTGCACAGTTCCCTGAGCAGCCAAGCTACTTTCATTCGAAGTAGTGATGAAAAGGATACAGAGGCCCCTTCTATAACTCGCGATGAAGTTAGAAGCGCCTTGAAAGACATGACCAGGGGAAAAGCTGCTGGAGACGATGGAATAACAGTCGATTTAATCAAGGACGGAGGAGATATCATACTTGAAAAGCTTGCGGACCTTTACACGCAATGCCTCAAGATTTCAAGTGTACCAGAAACCTGGAAGAACGCGAACATTATACTCATCCTTAAGAAGGCAGACGTTAAAGAATTCAAGAATTATAGACCCATTAGCTTGCTTTCAGTATTGTATAAAATATTCACCAAGGTAATTTCAGATAGAATCAGGGCAACACTTGACTTCAGCCAACCAAGAGAACAGGCTGGCTTCAGGAAGGGATATTCTATGATGGATAATATCCATGTCATTAACCAGGTAATAGAGAAATCTGCGGAGTACAATCAACCTCTCTATATGGCTTTCATAGATCATGAAAAAGCATTTGATTCAATGGAATTACCAGCAATCATAGAGTCATTACGCCACCAAGGAGTACAGGATGCATACGTGAATATATTTTACAAATATCTACAAGGATTGCACAGCAACTTTGATTCTCCACAAAAAAGTAGAAAGTTACCTATAAAGAAAGGGGTCTGGCAAGGAGACACAATCTCTCCAATGCTATTCACTGCATGCTTAGAAGAAGTATTCAAGCTCTTAGACTGGCAAGGCTTAGGAGTGAGAACCAACGGCGATTATCTCAGCAACCTTCGGTTTCCAGATGACATTTTCCTAATCAGCAACAATGGGGACGAATTACAGCAAATAATTGAGGACCTTAACCAAGAAAGTTTAGGAGTGGGGTATAAGATTAATATGCACAAGAGAAAGATAATGTTCAATAGCCTGGCAAGGGAACAAGAATTCAGGATCGCCAGTCAGCCTCTAGAGTCTGAAAGGAGTACGTTTGTCTAGATCAATTACTCACAGCGGACCCTGATCATAAGAAATAAATTTATAGAATAATAAAATTAGGCTGGAGTGCATACGGTAGGCATTACCAAATCCTGACTGGGAGATTACCAGTGTCGTTGAAAAGAAAGGTGTACAATCATTGCATTCTACCGGTGCTAACATGGGGCGGAAACTTGGAGAATAATAAAGAAGCTAGATAACAAGTTAAGGACCGTACAAAGAGCGATGGAACGAAAAATGTTAGGCCTAACGTTAAGGGACAGGAAGAGAGTGGTGTGGATCAGAGAGCAAACGGGGATAGCCGATATTACACTTGACATTAGGAGGAAACAATTGAGCTCGGCAGGCCGTGTAATGCGTAGGATGGATAACCGGTGGACCATTAGAGTTACAGAATGGATACCAAGAGCAGGGCAGCGCAATCGAGGACAGCAGAAAACTAGGTGGAGTGATGAAGTTAGGAAATTTGCTGGCGCAAGTTGGAATCAGCTTGCTCAAGACAGGGTCTTTTGGAGATCGCAGGGAGGGGCCTTCGTCCTGCAGTGGACCTAAATATAGGCCGATGATGATGATGATGATATTGGATCTACTTAACTCAGAGTAGGGACTATAACGACGCGCTCTAAAAATTTGTAAGGAGAAAGGTACGCTAGAACATGTAATATGGGAGTGTGCTTGCTCCCCAGGGGCCATGGAAAACATTGACAGTAGAGAAACATTGTCAGCCGTGAAGACTCACCATCCTCAACGCGCGGGGACTGCTTCGTCGCTCCCCCCCCCCATACCTACGTGTATGTAGGTTAAGAGGCGGGCCCCCTAGCTCGCTGGAATAATACAGTTTTCAATCACTCAATCGAGGTGTACGCGGGGGTAATTCTTTCAGTCGCTTGTTGCAGCTTCGATCCCAGGTGGGATGACCCCCCGCACGAGGAACACTTAGGTTCATATAATTCCATATAAGTCCATGTAATTGGTAGATGCGGCGGTCGGAGTTAGGGCAGACATGCGTACGATGCCCTTTGTCGCGGAAGATTTGGCAGACTTGAATCGTGGCGTGGAATGGGTGGCACAAAAGTTTTCCTCCGTAGTTGTAGACCGTCTTGAATAGTATGGGGCCGCTAAAGGTCAGGACGGCACTCTTGGTGTCACTTATCATGCGTGCCTATACCAGCTCTACTCCATGCGTGCGCACCCGCATATTAGCAAACAGAGCTTCGGGTGGGGTGACGTCCCTGCCTTTCCTCTCTTCTATTTCTCTCTCTCTCTCGGGTGGGGTCTGTTGCGGAATTCCGTGAACACCCCCCCCCCCCTCTTGGCGCGTCCTCTCCGATCGTCGCGCACACTCTGATGGCGTATGCGTGACCATTGATCGTTAGGCTTCGTATACCTCTTGCTTTCTCAGCCATTTCCTGGAGCTTGGTTGCAAAAAAAGTCGCAGTTTCGCCCGAAGGGCGAAGCATCAATTGTGATCGCAAATTTACTAGTAGAGTGTACGGATTAAGGATGGTACTTTTATGGGCTGCATAAACTTGGACACATTCTATTAGGCCACAGACCCCGTGAACGAGGCGCAGACGCCGGACCAAATTCCAGAGCCGACTTATCAGCTTCCGAAAATAATCCCACGCAAGCAAGGACATAGAAGAGTGGGCCCTCTGGTGCGCCAGCGAATGCCGGTTGCTGTCCAAAGACCGAGTCAGAGCCCAGAGTTGTCGAAACACAACAAAATATACTCTTCACACAAGCAGTTACACACACACTTGCATACTTAGGCTAGACACAACACAATACAAATCAGATGGGTATTAACAAACACAAGAAAATAATTAACGACAAGCACTAAGAATCCAACAAGTAAATTACAAAACGAATAGGAACACTAAGTGTCCACTAGTATTCACCAGTGTTGGTCATGAAGTCGGACGACCTCGGCGTAGCACGGGCAAATCTCGAAGAAAGAACTTCTTCCGGAAATACAGACGCTCGATGAACTCGTCGACTAAATTGCCGGGGAATCTCCTTCTTCCGCAGACGCTCGGTCTTCACGTTACATCACTTCACCGGTGCGGACTGAACTCCTGAACTCCCCACTCTGATTCTCGAACGGCGGTTATACAGCTTCCACAGGCGTTCTCGAACCTTCCTATCGGAGTCGTGGTCTCGTAGCATGGCCAAAGCTTGGGAAGTTTCTCGTCTTTTCTCGTACCTTCGACCGCCGCCATCAGAGTGTTGTCAAGGGGGGGGGGGAGGTGATGACTCATGCTGTTGGCGCACGCTCACGCTGTAGTTATCTCTTTCGGCTCGCCGGGTGAGAAAGGGTCTCGGCGCGCGCGTGTCCTCTCTCTCTCTCTCCGGTTAACGTCGCTTCTTTGAGGCTCTTCTAGACGTTTCGGCGCCGTTGTTCGCGTCGCTGTTTGAGGCGTATGCACTCTCCCCCTCTGTTGAAGTTGCCGCGGGGCCGGCGTGTTCTTTCGCTGGCTTGCGTGACACGGGGCGCGCGCTTGGATTGCGCACTCGTTTGTGACACTGCCCCCCACTTTAAGAATATTATGCAATAATATTCAAGAAACCACAAAAGAAGCGCGCACAAAAATCCACTACGCACGAGTCCGTAGGTCCATAATCAGTCCACCACAATTCACCACGTCACTCGCGATACATCGAATACACACACAATTCGCACAGGTACACTGGAACTACACAATAACACATCCCTCAAATAATTAGTACACTTATATTACACAATAACACATGTCTCGCGTAACAATTACACTTGTACTATACAAAATACATATCTCGCGTGACAAGGCAAACATTTGAAACAGAACATGTGGAACAAGTATACAAAATTCTGACAAGGTAGCTACAGAACACGAACAAGCAGCACTATGTTCATGATGCATAAATAAACACCCAGTACACTCAACCAAAACGCTTTGCACCACAGATTCAGGTCAACGGTTCTTAAAGTTGAATTTCCTGTCCTTGGTTTTTCGATGGTAGTGTTTCGCGTGGTTATGAGTCCCGGTCGGTTTGTTTTCGGAATCGGGCGTGGAAAGGGGCTGGAAAGTTTTTGTCTGAACCTTCGCTTGAGCTCGGAAGACAGCTGCCGCATTGCTCTCGTCAGCAGTTGATAGTTTTCCGCGAGCTTCTTCAATCGTTGATGGTTCGATTTTCGGCGATTCCTTCAAAGGGTTCGGGTCGTCTGGGCCTCGAACTCCCTCGATATTTCCTATGATTAAGTCATACAGTGGGTTGCCGATACAAAGAGCAGTGACATTCCCACTGTAGTAGGGGGTGTCGACCTCAATCTTGGCTTCGGCAAGCTCTCTAGTCGTACCATCGATCAGGAAAACAAAACTGGTTTCGCCCGTGAGCTCGTCGTCTTTGACTAAGTCCCTCCGTACGATCGCTGTGCTGGTGCCGGTATCTCGTAACACCGCGATTTGTTTTCCTTCCATTTTCCCTGCAAGGACCGGCATTCCCTTAACAGGAAATTCTGGGCGTTGTGTCATCACCGCATTAACGACCGGAGTTCTTTTTCCGTCTCGGAGTTCTATAAAGTCGTCGTTTACGTCTTCTTGGTGTTTTGGCGGGGCATACACACAGGATGCTTGGGGAACTTCCTTCACTCCGTTGCGGCATGTACCGGATTTGTGCCCAGTTCGCCCACATTTAAAACATTTAACCTCGTTGGGGCGCGCAAAATTGGTCTGACAATTGCTAGCATGGTGGCCCAGTCGGTTACAAAGATAACACCTCGGCCCAGCCTTCTGAGGGTTTCTTCTTTCATCGGATGCCGGTTTCTTTGCGTCCTCTGGCTCCTCTTTTTTGATCTTGGAGAGATTGCTGCCTCCCTGTGCTTCCAAAAATTGGTCTGCCAATTTCAACATATCTGGAAGCGACTTGGCTTTCCTTTCTTTCAGATAGAGTGACAGGCTCGGTTGGCAACTGATGAGGAACTGCTCCTTCATCAGAAGCTCTCTAAGCGCACCGTACTCCTGTGCAGTCTCTGAAAGTTCGGTCCACCTATCAAAATAGTGGCTGAACCGCGCGGCAAATTGCGTAGCAGTCTCGCCATCAGCGGGCTTTCCAGTCCTAAACTTGTCTCGGAAACCTTCTACAGTGAACCTAAATCTTTTCAGTAAAGCGGCTTTCACCCTTCCATAATTAGAGGCATCGGTTGGCGTCAGCCTACCGTACACACTAAGTGCTTCGCCACTCAAACACGTGCTCAACGCAGTGGCCCATTGATCCTCTGGCCAATTCTGGCTTTTAGCAACTTTCTCAAATCTATGCAAATGAGCATCCAGTTGATCTTTTCTTTCATCGAATGCCACAAGCAGTTTGCTTGGGTTCAGACGGAAGCTAGTTTCTTCCTTTTCAGTGCTATCGACACTTGCCTGGGCGGGAGCGTCTGTGCGCTGCTGCAAACGAAGTCGTTCGAGTTCTAACTCATGCTCTCTTTGTCTTTGTCTCTAGGCTATTTCAGTTTCTCTTTCTTCTTTGGCCCGTTCGGCCGCTAGCTTCTCTCTTTCTACAGCTTCTTTTTCCTTCTGACTAACCCACTTCCGTAGTTCAGCTCTGGAAAGACCCATCTTCTCACCAAGGGAAACTAATTTCTCGAGATCCATAATGCCCTTCAAAAATCTAGCCGCGTGCAAAAAATATCTGCCTAGATTTCAACTATCGAACTGCTCTCAGCACACAAGTTAGCAAAACCTGGTGCATTACTCAAAATCATTAACAATAGCAATGTAAACGACCCTAGGCTCATTCTCCCTACTATGGACACACAATTTGCACCAGAAGGGTCCTGTCGCGGACGCCAGAAATATTGTCACAGACCCCGTGAACGAGGCGCAGACGTCGGACCAAATTCCAAAGCCGAATTATCACCTTCCGAAAATATTCCCACGAAAGCAAGGACAATTAAGATTGGGCCCTCTGGTGCGCCAGCGAATGCCGGTTGCTGTCCAAAGACCGAGTCAAAGCCCAGAGTTGTCGAAACACAACAAAATATATTCTTCACACAAGCAACTTTGGGTAACAGCGCAAACAGACGACCACAAGAAGGGAGACACGGACACACACAGGCACAAGAAGGGAGACACGGACACACAGGCGCTGTGTGTCCGTGTCTCCCTTCTTGTGGTCGTCTGTTTGCGCTGTTACCCAAAGTTTCAAGATGTACCAACTCGCCCAAAAAGAAGTATTGATGAAGTTCACACAAGCAGTTACACACACTTGCACACTTAGGCTAGACACAACACAATACAAATCAGATGGGTATTAACAAACACAAGAAAATAATTAACGACAAGCACTAAGAGTCCAACACGTAAATTGCAAAATGAAAAGGAACACTAAGTGTCCAATAGTATTCACCAGTGTTGGTCTTGAAGTCGGACGATCTCGGCGTAGCTCGGGCAAATCTCGAACAAAGGACTTCTTCCGGAAATGCAGACGCTCGATGAACTCGTCGACTAGCTTGCGGGGGAATCTCCTTCGTCCGCAGGCTCTCGGTCTTCACGTTACATCACTTCACCGGTGCGGACTGAACTCCTGAACTCCCCACTCTGATTCTCGCACGGCGGTTGTATAGCTTCCACAGGCGTCCTCGAACCTTCCTATCGGAGTCGTGTCTCGTAGCATGGCCAAAGCTTGGGAAGCTTCTCGTCTTTTCTCGTACCTTCGACCGCCGCCATCGGAGTGTTGTCAAGGGAGGGGGGGGGTGATGACTCATGCTGTTGGCGCACGCTCACACTGTAGTTATCTCTTTCGGCTCGCCGGGTGAGAAGGTGTCTCGGCGCACGCGTGTCCTCTCTCTCTCTCTCCGGTTAACGTCGCTTCGTCGAGGCTCTTCTAGACGTTTCGGCGCCGTTGTTCGCGTCGCTGTTTGAGGCGTATGCACTCTCCCCCTCTGTTGAAGTTGCCGCGGGGCCGACGTGTTCTTTCGCTGGCTTGCGTGACACGCGGCGCGCGCTTGGATTGCGCGCTCGTTTGTGACATATTACTAACTGAATTAACAATCATGGTGTCAGCGTGCACAAGCAAATATGAGTAGATCACACTCGATGACCGCACACAAGCACTGTCCAAACACTGGCGTGAGCTAGCGCGGCGGGAGCAGTGACCGAAGGTTCGTGTGCTCTATCGCTTCAACGAAAGCTGAGCGGTGAAAGCACAGCGCATACAAATGTCAGAGCCGTGTGGAGGTCACTTTCAAGATACCGTGCGCACGACAGCCCTCAGCCGCGCAAAGTACAAGTACGCAGGTCCTGGCAAAGTAGGAGCCCCGCACCCTCCATCCAGCGCTGCCTTCCCGCTTTCCTCCTTTGCGTGGCAGATTGAGTCGCCAGTTCCCCTTGTGCCCAGTCGCAAGAAACCCATTTAGTGCCGCAGATAAACATCGCCTCCCCTCCCTCCCTCCCATCCCCCCACGGCCTTTCACACGGCCGTAGACGTCGTGTTTTCTCTCCGGTGTGCGGTCGCTCTCCGTGAAAGCGCACGTCCCCCGCCCCCTTTCACTCGCACATACAGCATACGGCGCGAGGCGACGAGTTTATCGCCGTTGGACTTTATACGGAACCTCACGAAGACGACGACGGCGATGGTAGGAATGTGCTTGGAGTGTCCATATAATTTCTATCGCAATAAAATAGCTATGTTATATTCCGAGTTGATTCGTAGGATGAATTGGTCCCCTGAGGATTGGTGTTGGCAAGCTTCGATGACTGCTGTCGCAAGTGTGGGTCTAATCATGTTCCGCAGTGGTAGTCCCTGGTGCGGTCTTTTTATGATTTTAAAGTCGTCTTTCTGCAAGAGTGGGAGTTTAGGGAAATATTTTCCTTTCGGTTGTCTCGTGGTAATGGTTTCCGAAGAGTGTTTGGCTGCCGTGTTGTCGCGTTTGCGTTCCAATGCTTGTTGTTTGCGCTGACGCAATGTCAAAACCGTCTGCCAGTCGGCTCCGGTGTCGAGCAACATTGATGGCTGAATGTTTCCACTCATCTCAACGCGGTGGTTGTGCCCATCGCAGGCGTGCAGGGCCCTGTCAGGTCCATTCCGTCGTCGTTTTCGACTGGACGAGAGCTTGTTCCGGTTGTATCAGAGTCTCGCGCCCCGCTCTTGGGCATGGTTAGACCTAACTCCGGAGCCGGAGCGTCTGGCGCAGCCGGTTACCAGCCGGCTGTACAGGTACTGGCCTGTTTCAAATCGCAGCTCCCCTTGAAGACGTCCCAGGACAGAAAGATCAGTCTCCACTGATTCCTCGTAACTTCACGATTCCGTCGGTGTGGGTTGTCGATGGGTCACGATGAGGTTTGCCACCGCAAAGTTGAAAAAATGCGGAACTGAACGTGAGCCAATCTAAACTCGAGACGCACCTCGCGTTCATTTCCGCAAGTGGCAGTCATTCGATTCGACGAGCGCCGGCCACACCTACTGCTATCGCCACCACTGACCTGTATCTTAGTTTAGAGGGCCACAAGATCCCACAATAAACCATTTATAGCTTATTCAGTTTAAACCAGTCTGCCTTGCTGCCTGCCTGCACACGGTCAAAACCACGTAACAATAGGCAGTTTTAGTGTAGCGTAAAGCAGCAAACGCAAAGGAGTTAGCGTTAGCCTTAACGCTGCGCATGCGCTGTACGTAAACGGTGCTAGAGCTCTTACGTATACGTACGCCATTTTCGGGATCTAGCGGTGAACGCTAACGCACGCAATGGGAGGCTTACCTACGGCAACATGGCGGCGCCAGTCGAAGTGAGAGCTGCCCGCTTAGGATCTATCGAGTCGTCGGTCTGCACTGTTCCGCTCATTAGTTACCCACTAATGCTCGTGTTTGCTTTAGATTTGTGTGATGATGATTCAACAGCGGCGTACAGGTGACAAAGGGACATTGTTTGTCGATATTCGTTCTCGATTAGCGGTGCAGTAGGCTTAAGAGAGGGTTTGCTCATGTTTGCTGTATCGGTCTCGAGATGGCGCCCAAGTGTATTTGCGTTAGCGTTTTTCTCCGTTCCGCTATTCTAAAACACTACCTTGTGCCGCGCAATGCAGCCTTTATTTGCGTTAGCGTTGCGTCACATGCTTACCCTAACGCAAGCGTTTTACGCTATACTAAAGCTCACTAATAGCTTGATTGATCCGTAATTGGCTATAATGTCCAGTTAACCACAACCAGGCCGATATTCAACAGGCGGTTTCTTATTTCTTTAAAAACATCATAATATAGGAGATGATGTGCCTTTAGGTGGCACCAGCTGCTCTTCGTAATGTGGCAAAACGGAATAAAATCACGAAAACCATCGAAATACAGTGAACACAGTCAAGGAAAACAAAAACATAAACGTTCTGCACATGAGTCCAGAATGCCAAAGAATATATTTCAAGAACACGTGCAAACATCTTTTAACATTACGGGGAAACAACGCGAAAAAAAAATACGAGGACGCTTAAGCTTTACCCTTAAGAGTGGAACGCGATAGCATTCAAAGATCCCTGGCTGCTTATCAGGTTTGCCGGCAACTGCAGCTTTCTTTTTTCTCCAACTTCGCCTCCGCGTGCGGCTGCTGAAGAGGCGAGCGCCATCTGGATGGTATTTTTGCATGGAGCAATTAAGCGCGGCGTGCCGCTGTATGAGTGGTAGAAATGCTGGAAAAGGGGTTGTGGTTGAGTTTCCGCATAAGAGAATTATATTTTCTCGTATATTTAAATTACAGCCAGACGCTATCACCCCTGTAGGTTGTGGTTACGTCGTACTTTACAATTTTTCTGACGCATTTTGCTTTGGTAAATTCGATTAGTTCACCAGTGCCTCTGGTCCACGCGGAGGTCCGGCGTGGTCGCGGTGGTTCGGGATGATTTTATTGGCCGCGGACGCCGACGCCAAGACCGACACGGACGCCGACGCCGGATTTTCGGCGAGAGGAGGCCTTCAACGCTATCGCGTTAAAAAAAAAGAACAAAGATGGACAGGACAGGCACTGGTAGGCGCTTGTCTCGTTTTTTTACGCGCTGTTTCCTCGTAATGAACCCATACCAACAAGTTCAAGTTTAGACCCTTTTAATGACTAAACACGCACAGTTCCATGAATAAATCATAATAATTGAAGTTGTCCGTGAAATCCCACAGTTCAGTTTTGCAGACGAGTGGGTCATAAATACGCAGCATGCCACATAACTACATAGCATCGTGTAACTAATTTAGTTTTATGGCGCATCGCCCGAAGATTTAGTACAAACCAAGGATGCTTGTATTTTCTAAAAAAATATTCAAAGCATCAAGCGCTTTTCTCTGTAACCCCGCGGTTAGCCATGGACCAAGTGCTTTTTTCGGCGTGAATGGTCAATCTAATAACATCAGATTTGTCCTCAATGTCCGACGTGCAATCTCGTCTTTCGGGCACTCTATAGAAGGGGGCGGGCCACATCTTCGTTTGGGTAGCCACAAGAGCACGGCAGACTAGGGGACCCCGCGCCTAAAGTGCCGCGTATGTGCTGTACCCAGCCGCAGGTGGTGCAAATTCCTAGGGAAAGTACATGGATTTGTCTGAGCTCCGTGCTTTGGGCTTCCGACTATTTTGTGGCTTCGTTTATTACGCTTTATCTTGGCCTAAATTGGCCTAAGTTTCAAAGCAATTTGGACTTTTTAATGCAGATATACTTTTTAATGCAGCTCTGTAAGCACTGATAATGACTGCTAATTGCAGTGGTTCCGCTTGTCCATGAGTCAGTGGCGTAACGGTTTCAATATCGGGCTTCTGTGTTAGAGGTCCTGTGTTAAAATCCTGCCATCGGACAATTTAATAATGTTTATTTAGTTTTTTATAACGCAGTACTTTCTTTAAAATGATCACTTTGCAAGGTCACGAAGCCATTTAAAGCCAGACGGACGAAGTTTAGGAAAATTCATGTACTACCCATCATTCCCATGCTGGCTCAACTGCCCTATATGATGCCGTAGACTAGCGCCACATTTCCCTCTAGTGATATGGGGTCAAAGTCTCAAGCAATGGCAAATTAGTAGACAGCTATGTGAAGTAAGGATAGTAGTTTTATCGGTTGTAAAATGGTGTCAATATTCGCTTACTAACTAAATAAACAAGCATGGTGTCACGCGCGCACAGGTAAACATGAACACATCTCGCTCGATGAGCGCAGAAACTCGTGAAAACGCTGGAGTGAGAAAGCGCGCCAGCGGCAGCGAGCAAACTGACCTTCACGCTTGCTCTCGCTTCAATGCGAACTAAACGTCGAAAGCACAGCACATACGAAGCTACCGGCACTCGGATAATGCACTTTGTCCCCATCGCAGATCGCTTTCAAGATGAGGCCCCGCGGGCGCACACTTCGTCCGCATCGCAGATCGTTTTCAAGATACTGTGCCGCGCGGCAGCTCCGTGAGCAGCAGCCGCGGGAGCAGAACCTACCCCCCTCCCCTCTCCGTCGCCTCCTCCCCGTAGCTCCAGCGTAAACGAAGACCGCGCGCTTCCGGTCACCTTCGTCTCTCGCGCGCGCGAGATTAAGCTGCGGTGGTCGGCTCACCCACGCACGGTTTCACTCGGACACACAGCGCGTGGTGACGATTTTATCGCCGTTGGACTTTATACGGAACCTCACGGCGACGACGACGGCGATGGAAGAAATGCGCCTGGGGTGTCCATATAATTGCTATCGCAATAAAACTAAAATAAAATTTTGCTGTTTATTCTTTGCAAACACGGCGTTTGTAGGAAAAGGAAGGAAAATCCCGGGATCCTAGCCATAGGTTGGGTCCCGGGATTTTTTCGCGCCCGTCACATCCACATAAAGCGCAGGTGGGCCGATTCCGGCGGCACTGCAGGCCCACGAGCAATATTGTAATACGAAATGCAGAAATAAAAAAATGTCGCAGTTTCACCCGAAAGGCGAAGCAACGATTGCGATAGCAAATTAGTAGAGCGCTATTCGGAGTAGGGATAGTAGTTTTATCGGCTGCATAAACTTGGACACATTGGCTTACTGATTTAACAATTGTGGTGTCAGCACGAACAAGCAAACATGAATAGATCACACTGAATGACCGCAGCCTACGACTGTCAAAACGTGGCAGCAAGCGCAAGTTCGCGCGGTCTATCGCTTCAACGGAAACTGAGCGGCAAATGCACAGCCCACACAAAGGTCAGAGCCGTGTGGAGATAAGAGACGGTGCGGGCGACCGCCGGGCAGAGAAGTTTTTGGCAGAGGAGAAGCTGCCTCCCCCCCCCCCCCCCTCTTCCCGTTTCTTGCTTTCGCGTGGGAGATTGAGTGGCAAGATACGCCTTTGGCGCCGGAGCACAGCGCCGCCCCGTCTCCCCCCTCCCATACCCCAACGAGCTTTCGCGGGACGGTCGCGTTTGTTTTCCGCCGTGCGTTCGCCCTCCGTGATAGCGCGCGTCCCCCGCACGCTTTCGCTCGCGCATACGGCGCGTGGCGACGATTTTATCGCCCTTGGAATCTATACGGAACCTCACGGCGATGGCGACGGTGACGCAGAAATCCGGTTGAAGTGTCCATATAATTGCCATCGCAATAAAAGCCGTCAAACCACATGATTGATGGCGAGGCACGCACACTTCCGCGTTAATTAACCTATATTCCCGTCAATCCTTAGCCAGTGGTGGTTGTCGGAGACTTTAACGTCGACATCTCAAAACCGGAAACAAAGCAGTGGTTCACCCTCTTCGTGGAAGAGTTTGGCCTCGGTTACCGCAACGATCCGAGTCCACCAACTACCGTACACCGTCATGCATCGATTTAACTTTGGCCGAAAAAAAGAAAGTCACAGTTTCGCCCGAAAGGTGAAGCATCGATCGTGATACCAAATTAGTGCACAGCTGTAAAAAGTAAAGATAGCATATAGTTTTATCGACCGTATAAACTTATAAACATAGGCACCCATGGGGTCAAAATTATTCCGCAGCCCGCCACTACGGCGTGCCTCATAATGAGAACTGGTTTTGGCACGTAAAACCCCAGAAAGAAGAAGAAACTACGCACCGCAACTAAATTAACAAGCATGGTGCCACGCGCGCGCAAGCAAACCTCAACTAATCTCTCTTGATGCACCCCCCCCCCCCCTTACGGCCCGGCGGGAGAGCGCGGCCGCAGCAAAGCACGGCCCCTCCCCCTGCTCACCCTCCCCCTAGAGCCTTCCGGTCGGCGGAAGCGCGGGGCCGCAGTAAAGCGCGGCCCCTCCACCTCCCTACCCTCCCTCCAGAGCGTTGTGCGCGACTGGAAGACTGTGGGCTTCCTTTCCGCTTCCCGTGCTTGCGCGTGCGAGCCACGATTGCCGGCTCATCCTCGCATGCTTTCACTCACACGTATGGCGCGCCGCGACGATTTTATTGCCCGTGGACTTAATACGGAACCTCACGGCGACGACGACGGCAGAAATGCGCCTGGAGTGTCCATATAATTGCTATCGCAATAAAACATTTCTCAAATAAGGACGGAAAACATCTGTGTGTATCATAGTGACCACAAGGCAGTTTTTATAGCAGTAATTTTAAAGTAATGAATAAAACAAAGGTTTTCTAAACTGCAATGAAACGTGTGTTTGTGTCATTTATCACTTTGAAGAGCAATGTGCTTAATGGGCGCACATCATGGCATCGGTGTTTGACTAGTTCCCCTACATTAGGCGCAACATATCTACAGCTTCGCTTACCAACCACCTTCACAGGAGTGAATTGGCGGTTATTTTTTTTTGCATACATATCATGCACCACGCACTGTCTGCGGTACGGCTTTGATGCCCCGCGCTATATTCAAGATGGCCACCCTTCGTGAGGACGCATGGCGGCACGGCTCCGTTTCTTATCCTCCGATCTTAAGAGGTGAGTAGTTTTCTATTCAAATACATTACTGAGAATGCACAACGTAATGTTATACCCGATACTTTCCATGGGATCATGACATAGGACAATAGTGTAATTCCAGCAAAGAAAATTGAGGATGACAGTGACAAAATTTTGCGACCACTTGTTGCGGCATTTCAGCGTAATTTGCGCTTTGTGAAACCACGTGCGATCTGGGTGTTTAATTTAGCTTTAGTTTTTTTTTCAGTAATAGCACACTAAAGGCTAGCCAGTGTGCTGGACCAATGTCTTATTGTCAATTCAGGACTTTTCGGAATGTATTCGTTTTTATTGTGGCAGAGAGAAAGAAAAAAAGCATGCTTGAGAAATCATGGTTGCTTTTAGTCACGAACAAAGCTCACTCAGCGACGTTAGTTCATAGCGATGATCAAGTGCTTAGTTTCTTGAAGTGACCGGAAAGTACGACTTCTTTTCTGTTGTGTCGTTCATGCAAAGACAAACGGTATGGTCGCCTTCGAATAGGGTGTGCGTCACCGGTGTCAATACGGTGTGTCGTGAGAGAGGTTTGGCCTAAGGGGCGACCTATCAGCTCAAAAATGTCGCTCAACGAGGCAAGCAGGTGGCATAGTAAGGCAGAAGGTCGGGAGAAATTATGTTTGTGAACTCAGGAAAAACAGTCGGCAAAGAAGATGAAGAGCCAACAGGAGACGACGAAATATCAGCAGTCAAGGATGATAATTGGCAGTCTTCGGAGGAGGAGAGCGTGCCTAAGGATATGCCTTGCGGTAGGACGTGGTCGCCAATTCCGAATTTGGCGAGAGGAAGGCTTGTGGAGTTGTTGGTGATAGTGGCGATGGTGCGAGAAAGAGTAACGTGATGGGCAAGGAGGACGCCCGCGAGAGTGGAAACAACATAGTCTCCGTCAGGCACAGGTGGAGCAGGAGAAAGGAGGACGCAGGTTATGGCTTGTAGGGTGAGTTGAATGTGCTCGGTGGGGCACAGTTGGCTGGGAACTTCCTTGGGAGGGTCAGGGAACGGAAAATCGAGTTGAACAAGTCCAGTGGAGCAGTCGATAAGTGCGGAATGAGCGTACAGAAAATCAAGGTCTAGAATAACATCATGGGGACACTCTTGAAGAACAATAAAGAAAACAGATATTTGGCGGTCAGCGATACCAACGACGTAAGTGTCCGATCGGTTGACGGAACAGGCAGACTGAATCCCAAGGTTCGCCAACTCTTTGCGTATGACAGACTGCACAAGGGAAACGGTCGGTTGATTATCGTTAGAATAGGCTGGAAAGGCAACCGCTAAAGCGGCTTCTGTCTCCGGAGAACGATACCAACGAGGCTATCGGACATTGGCTGCTGATGCAGTGAGTGAAGGTCCTCGCACGATGACGTAGCGGCTGTATTTGGAAGGCGCGTGAACAGGTGTGCGATGAGACGACTTGTACGGCGAAGGTGTCTATGGGTAAGGTTCCGTGGATTTTTCGTGTCCGTCAACAAATCTGCGTGTGCAAAAACTCAGCTCCCGAATTTGATGCAATATCGCTTCGTTCTGTGCAAAAGCTCATACGTCTTATCACTTGGATATGCATTTTCAGTAGATTAGTTAACAACAGGCGGGTGGTGGTGTGGAGCAGAGGTAAAATACCCGGCCTCAAATCTGAAGGTCGTAAGTTCGAATCCTACTCCAGTCCACTACATTCTCAGGCATGGACTGGTGCCTGACACCGGCAAGAAAAAAATACATATTGCCGAGAGCCAGTGGGGCTCTTCCTAGTGGGGCTCAGGTGGAACCAAACTAGGAAGGCCCACAAGGATTCATCAATGTCGCTCCCTCACCAGAACAGGAATTGGCCTCCCTGGTTCAGTATTCGGCCACTTCCTCCCTCATGACTCCGACAATTAACCCACTGCCCTCAGTCCCCAGTGGCTGCGGAGCACCTGGCCAAGGCGGCGGTCAGACCTGCTACGCGGCAGAGGGTGCTAAGAATCTCTGGGTCCATACAGGCCGCCAATGGAAACTGAACCTGGCAATGTTCAACATGCGCACCCTCTCGACTGTGGTTAGCATAGCAGGACTATCAGGCATTGCCTGGGATATTATTGGCCTTAGTGAGGTTAGAAGAAATGGTGAGGCCTACACAGTGCTAACTGACGGCCACGTCCTCTGCTATGGAGGTCTTCCAGATAAGAGAGAATCCGGGGTAGGATTTCTAGTCCATAACAACATAGCGGGCAACATTTATGAATTCTACAGCATTAATCAGAGGGTAGCAGTCGTCGTAATAAAGCTCAATAGGAGGTACAAAAGGAAGGTAATATAAGCCTACGCCCCAACCTCTAGTCACGATGATGAAGAAATAGAACAGTTTTATGAATACGTTGAATTAGCAATGAGAAAGGTGCGAACTCAGTATACTGTAGTCATGGGTGATTTCAATGCAAAAGTGGGGAAAAAGCAGGTTGGTGAGCAAGCAATTGGCAACTACGGCATCGATTCTAGGAATGCAGGAGGACAGATGTTAGTAGAATTGGCGGAAAGGAATAGGCTCCGAATAATGAATACCTTGTACAGGAAGCGCAGCAACAGCAAGTCGACCTGGGAAAGCCCTAATGGAGAAACAATGAATGAAATAGATTTCATACTGTCTGCCGATCCAAGCATATTTCAGGATGTAGAAGTGTTAGGTAAGGTAAAGTGAAGTGACCATAGGTTAGTGAGGTCTAGAATTTCTCTCAATTGGAAGAGAGAAAGAGTGACATTAGTCAAGAGGAAACAGGCCAACCTAGAGGCAGTAAGAGTAAAAGCACACCAATTCAGGCTGGTGCTCGCAAACAAATATGCAGCTTTAGAAATGGAAGATAAAGAGAACATAGAGGTAATGAATGAAACCGTAACTAGGTTGATCTCAGAAGCAGCAATTGAAGTGGGAGGTAAGGCACCAAGACAACCAGTAGGTAAGCTCTCCCAAGAAAAAAAAAAGATCTAATAAAGAAACGACAAAACATGAAAGTGTCCAACTCAAGAGATCAAATAGAATTCGCTGAACTGTCGAAATTGATCAACAAGAAGAAAGTAAGGGATATTCGAAATTATAACGTGGGAAAGATTGAGGAAGCCGTAAACTATGGACGCAGCATTAAATCAGTAAGACGAAAGCTTGGCATAGGACAAGGCAAGATGTATGTACTGAAAGATAAGCATGGTCATATCATCAGCAATTTCGATGACATAGTAAAAGCAGTGGAAGAATTCTATACTGACCTATACAGTACCGAGTGCAGCCAAGCTACTTGCATTTGAAATAGTGATGAACGGGATACAAAGGCTCCTTCTTAACTAGCGATGAAGTTAAAATGGCCTTGAAAGACATGACCAGGGGAAAAGCTGCTGGAGAAGATGGAATAACAGTAGATTTAATTAAATATGGAGGAAATATAATACTTCAAAAGCTTGCGGCCCTTTATACGCAATGCCTCACAACTTCAAGTGTACCAGAGAGCTGGAAGAACGCCAACATTATACTAATCCATAAGAAGGGAGACGTTAAAGAATTGAAGAATTATAGACCTAGTATAGTGCTTTCAGTATTGTATAAAATATTCACCAAGATAATTTTCAATAGAATCAGGGCAACACTTGACTTCAGCCAACCAAGAGAACAGGCGGGCTTCACGAAGGGATATTCTACGATGGACCACATCCATGTCATCAATCAGGTAATCAAGAAATCTGCGGAGTACAATAAACCTCTCTATAGGGCTTTCATAGATTATGAAAAGGCATTTGATTCAGCAGAGTTACCAGCAGTCATAGAGGCATTGCGTAATCAAGGACTACAGGAGGCATACGTGAATGTCTTATCAAATATCTACAAGGATTCCACATGGTTCTCCACAAGAAAAGTAGAAAGTTACCTATCAGGAAAGGGGGCAGGCAAGGAGACACAATCTCTCCAATGCTATTCACTGCATGCTTAGAAGTATTCAAGCTCTTAGACTGGGAAGGCTCAGGAGTGAGGATCAACGGCGAATATCTCAGCAACCTTCGGTTTGCAATGACATTGTCCTAATCAGCAACAGTGGAGACGAATTACAGCAAATGATTGAGGATCTTAATCGAGAAAGTGTAAGAATTGGGTCGAGGATGAATATACAGAAGACAAAGACAAATGTTCAATAGCCTGGCAAGGGAACAAGAATTCAAGATCGCCAGTCAGCCTCTATAATCTGTAAAGGAGTACGTTTGTATAGGTCAATTGCTCAAGGGGACCCTGATCATGAGAAAGAAATTTACAGAAGAATAAAATTGGGTTGGAGTGCATACGGCAGGAATTGCGAAATCCTGACTGAGAGCTTACCACTGTCGTTGAAAAGAAAAGTGCACAATCATTGCATTCTACCGGTGCTAACATATGGGGCAGAAACTTGGAGCTTAACAAAGAAGCTCGATTTCAAGTTAAGGACCGCACAAAGAGCAATGGAACGAAAAATCTTAGGACTAACGTTGAGAGACAGGAAGACAGCGGTGTGTATCAGAGAACAAACGGGGATAGCCGATATTCTAGTTGACATTAAGCGGAAGAAATGGAGCTGGGCAGGCCATGTAATGCGTAGGATGGATAACTGGTGGACCATTAGGGTTACAGAATGAATACCAAGAGAAGGGAGGCGCAGTCGAAGTCGGCAGAAAGCCAGATGGGGTGATGAAGTTAGGAAATTTGCTGGCGCAAGTTGGAATACGCTAGCGCAAGACAGGGGTAATTGGAGATCTCAGAGAGAGGCCTTCGTTCTGCAGTGGACATAAAACATAGGCTGATGATGATGATGAAGAGTTAACAACAGGCACCACTTTCAGGATCAATAGACTCTCAGATATATTTATTTATTTATTTATTTCACCCGCAAGACCAAGGTATTACAGAGGGGAGTGGGTAAAAAAACGAAAAAAAACGTGCATAAGTAACTAACAAAGCAGCAAAAAGTGGTTTAGTTAATACACCAAAAATTGACTAGCTAATTATATCAAGCAGCGATGATGTCGGATATGGCCGAACAAAGTTTTGAGTTGTCCTTGATTGCAACAACTGCGCCGGGAAGGTGGTTCCATTCTTGAGAAGTCCTGGGAATAAATGATTCTTCACAGGTTCTGGTGTGGCAATGATTATTCCAACCTTATGGCTAGCTGAGCGGTGAAGCACGCGCATACAAATGTCAGAGCCGTGGGGAGGTCACTTTCAAGATACCGTGCGCACGACAGCCCTCAGCCGCGCAAAGTACAAGTACGCAGGTCCTGGCAAAGTAGGAGCCCCGCACCCTCCATCCAGCGCTGCCTTCCCGCTTTCCTCCTTTGCGTGGCAGATTGAGTCGCCAGTTCCCCTTGTGCCCAGTCGCAAGAAACCCATTTAGTGCCGCAGATAAACATCGCCTCCCCTCCCTCCCTCCCATCCCCCACGGCCTTTCACACGGCCGGAGACGTCGTGTTTTCTCTCCGGTGTGCGGTCGCTCTCCGTGAAAGCGCACGTCCCCCGCCCCCTTTCACTCGCACATACAGCATACGGCGCGAGGCGACGAGTTTATCGCCGTTGGACTTTATACGGAACCTCACGAAGACGACGACGGCGATGGTAGGAATGTGCTTGGAGTGTCCATATAATTTCTATCGCAATAAAATAGCTATGTTATATTCCGAGTTGATTCGTAGGATGAATTGGTCCCCTGAGGATTGGTGTTGGCAAGCTTCGATGACTGCTGTCGCAAGTGGGGTCTAATCATGTCCGCAGTGGTAGTCCCTGGTGCGGTTTTTTATGATTTTAAAGTCGTCTTTCTGCAAGAGTGGGAGTTTAGGGAAATATTTTCCTTTCGGTTGTATCGTGGTAATGGTTTCCGAAGAGTGTTGGCTGCCGTGTTGTCGCGTTTGCGTTCCAATGCTTGTGTTTGCGCTGACGCAATGTCAAAACCGTCTGCCAGTCGGCTCCGGTGTCGAGCAACTTGATGGCTGAATGTTTCCACTCATCTCAACGCGGTGGTTGTGCCCATCGCAGGCGTGCAGGGCCCTGTCAGGTCCATTCCGTCGTCGTTTTCGACTGGACGAGAGCTTGTTCCGGTTGTATCAGAGTCTCGCGCCCCGCTCTTGGGCATGGTTAGACCTAACTCCGGAGCCGGAGCGCTGGCGCAGCCGGTTACCAGCCGGCTGTACAGGTACTGGCCTGTTTCAAATCGCAGCTCCCCTTGAAGACGTCCCAGGACAGAAAGATCAGTCCACTGATTCCTCGTAACTTCACGATTCCGTCGGTGTGGGTTGTCGATGGGTCACGATGAGGTTTGCCACCGCAAAGTTGAAAAAATGCGGAACTGAACGTGAGCCAATCTAAACTCGAGACGCACCTCGCGTTCATTTCCGCAAGTGGCAGTCATTCGATTCGACGAGCGCCGGCCACACTATTGCTATCGCCACCACTGACCTGTATCTTAGTTTAGAGGGCCACAAGATCCCACAATAAACCATTTATAGCTTATTCAGTTTAAACCAGTCTGCCTTGCTGCTGCCTGCACACGGTCAAAACCACGTAACAATAGGCAGTTTTAGTGTAGCGTAAAGCAGCAAACGCAAAGGAGTTAGCGTTAGCCTTAACGCTGCGCATGCGCTGTACGTAAACGGTGCTAGAGCTCTTACGTATACGTACGCCATTTTCGGGATCTAGCGGTGAACGCTAACGCACGCAATGGGAGGCTTACCTACGGCAACATGGCGGCGCCAGTCGAAGTGAGAGCTGCCCTGCTTAGGATCTATCGAGTCGTCGGTCTGCACTGTTCCGCTCATTAGTTACCCACTAATGCTCGTGTTTGCTTTAGATTTGTGTGATGATGATTCAACAGCGGCGTACAGGTGACAAAGGGACATTGTTGTCGATATTCGTTCTCGATTAGCGGTGCAGTAGGCTTAAGAGAGGGTTGCTCATGTTTGCTGTATCGGTCTCGAGATGGCGCCCAAGTGTATTTGCGTTAGCGTTTTTCTCCGTTCCGCTATTCTAAAACACTACCTTGTGCCGCGCAATGCAGCCTTATTTGCGTTAGCGTTGCGTCACATGCTTACCCTAACGCAAGCGTTTTACGCTATACTAAAACTCACTAATAGCTGATGATCCGTAATTGGCTATAATGTCCAGTTAACCACAACCAGGCCGATATTCAACAGGCGGTTTCTTATTTCTTTAAAAACATCATAATATAGGAGATGATGTGCCTTTAGGTGGCACCAGCTGCTCTTCGTAATGTGGCAAAACGGAATAAAATCACGAAAACCATCGAAATACAGTGAACACAGTCAAGGAAAACAAAAACATAAACGTTCTGCACATGAGTCCAGAATGCCAAAGAATATATTTCAAGAACACGTGCAAACATCTTTTAACATTACGGGGAAACAACGCGAAAAAAAATACGAGGACGCTTAAGCTTTACCCTTAAGAGTGGAACGCGATAGCATTCAAAGATCCCTGGCTGCTTATCAGGTTTGCCGGCAACTGCAGCTTTCTTTTTTCTCCAACTTCGCCTCCGCGTGCGGCTGCTGAAGAGGCGAGCGCCATCTGGATGGTATTTTTGCATGGAGCAATTAAGCGCGGCGTGCCGCTGTATGAGTGGTAGAATTGCTGGAAAAGGGGTTGTGGTTGAGTTTCCGCATAAGAGAATTATATTTTCTCGTATATTTAAATTACAGCCAGACGCTATCACCCCTGTAGGTTGTGGTTACGTCGTACTTTACAATTTTTCTGACGCATTTTGCTTTGGTAAATTCGATTAGTTCACCAGTGCCTCTGGTCCACGCGGAGGTCCGGCGTGGTCGCGGTGGTTCGGGATGATTTTATTGCCGCGGACGCCGACGCCAAGACCGACACGGACGCCGACGCCGGATTTTCGGCGAGAGGAGGCCTTCAACGCTATCGCGTTAAAAAAAAAGAACAAAGATGGACAGGACAGGCACTGGTAGGCGCTTGTCTCGTTTTTTTACGCGCTGTTTCCTCGTAATGAACCCATACCAACAAGTTCAAGTTTAGACCCTTTTAATGACTAAACACGCACAGTTCCATGAATAAATCATAATAATTGAAGTTGTCCGTGAAATCCCACAGTTCAGTTTTGCAGACGAGTGGGTCATAATACGCAGCATGCCACATAACTACATAGCATCGTGTAACTAATTTAGTTTTATGGCGCATCGCCCGAAGATTTAGTACAAACCAAGGATGCTTGTATTTTCTAAAAAATATTCAAAGCATCAAGCGCTTTTCTCTGTAACCCCGCGGTTAGCCATGGACCAAGTGCTTTTTTCGGCGTGAATGGTCAATCTAATAACATCAGATTTGTCCTCAATGTCCGACGTGCAATCTCGTCTTTCGGGCACTCTATAGAAGGGGGCGGGCCACATCTTCGTTTGGGTAGCCAGAAGAGCACGGCAGACTAGGGGACCCCGCGCCTAAAGTGCCGCATATGTGCTGTACCCAGCCGCAGGTGGTGCAAATTCCTAGGGAAAGTACATGGATTTGTCTGAGCTCCGTGCTTTGGGCTTCCGACTATTTTGTGGCTTCGTTTATTACGCTTTATCTTGGCCTAAATTGGCCTAAGTTTCAAAGCAATTTGGACTTTTTAATGCAGATATACTTTTTAATGCAGCTCTGTAAGCACTGATAATGACTGCTAATTGCAGTGGTTCCGCTTGTCCATGCGTCAGTGGCGTAACGGTTTCAATATCGGGCTTCTGTGTTAGAGGTCCTGTGTTAAAATCCTGCCATCGGACAATTTAATAATGTTTATTTAGTTTTTTATAACGCAGTACTTTCTTTAAAATGATCACTTTGCAAGGTCACGAAGCCATTTAAAGCCAGACGGACGAAGTTTAGGAAAATTCATGTACTACCCATCATTCCCATGCTGGCTCAACTGCCCTATATGATGCCGTAGACTAGCGCCACATTTCCCTCTAGTGATATGGGGTCAAAGTCTCAAGCAATGGCAAATTAGTAGACAGCTATGTGAAGTAAGGATAGTAGTTTTATCGGTTGTAAAATGGTGTCAATATTCGCTTACTAACTAAATAAACAAGCATGGTGTCACGCGCGCACAGGTAAACATGAACACATCTCGCTCGATGAGCGCAGAAACTCGTGAAAACGCTGGAGTGAGAAAGCGCGCCAGCGGCAGCGAGCAAACTGACCTTCACGCTTGCTCTCGCTTCAATGCGAACTAAACGTCGAAAGCACAGCACATACGAAGCTACCGGCACTCGGATAATGCACTTTGTCCCCATCGCAGATCGCTTTCAAGATGAGGCCCCGCGGGCGCACACTTCGTCCGCATCGCAGATCGTTTTCAAGATACTGTGCCGCGCGGCAGCTCCGTGAGCAGCAGCCGCGGGAGCAGAACCTACCCCCCTCCCCTCTCCGTCGCCTCCTCCCCGTAGCTCCAGCGTAAACGAAGACCGCGCGCTTCCGGTCACCTTCGTCTCTCGCGCGCGCGAGATTAAGCTGCGGTGGTCGGCTCACCCACGCACGGTTTCACTCGGACACACAGCGCGTGGTGACGATTTTATCGCCGTTGGACTTTATACGGAACCTCACGGCGACGACGACGGCGATGGAAGAAATGCGCCTGGGGTGTCCATATAATTGCTATCGCAATAAAACTAAAATAAAATTTTGCTGTTTATTCTTTGCAAACACGGCGTTTGTAGGAAAAGGAAGGAAAATCCCGGGATCCTAGCCATAGGTTGGGTCCCGGGATTTTTTCGCGCCCGTCACATCCACATAAAGCGCAGGTGGGCCGATTCCGGCGGCACTGCAGGCCCACGAGCAATATTGTAATACGAAATGCAGAAATAAAAAAATGTCGCAGTTTCACCCGAAAGGCGAAGCATCGATTGCGATAGCAAATTAGTAGAGCGCTATTCGGAGTAGGGATAGTAGTTTTATCGGCTGCATAAACTTGGACACATTGGCTTACTGATTTAACAATCGTGGTGTCAGCACGAACAAGCAAACATGAATAGATCACACTGAATGACCGCAGCCAACGACTGTCAAAACGTGGCAGCAAGCGCAAGTTCGCGCGGTCTATCGCTTCAACGGAAACTGAGCGGCAAATGCACAGCCCACACAAAGGTCAGAGCCGTGTGGAGATAAGAGACGGTGCGGGCGACCGCCGGGCAGAGAAGTTTTTGGCAGAGGAGAAGCTGCCTCCCCCCCCCCCCCCTCTTCCCGTTTCTTGCTTTCGCGTGGGAGATTGAGTGGCAAGATACGCCTTTGGCGCCGGAGCACAGCGCCGCCCCGTCTCCCCCCTCCCATACCCCAACGAGCTTTCGCGGGACGGTCGCGTTTGTTTTCCGCCGTGCGTTCGCCCTCCGTGATAGCGCGCGTCCCCCGCACGCTTTCGCTCGCGCATACGGCGCGTGGCGACGATTTTATCGCCCTTGGAATCTATACGGAACCTCACGGCGATGGCGACGGTGACGCAGAAATCCGGTTGAAGTGTCCATATAATTGCCATCGCAATAAAAGCCGTCAAACCACATGATTGATGGCGAGGCACGCACACTTCCGCGTTAATTAACCTATATTCCCGTCAATCCTTAGCCAGTGGTGGTTGTCGGAGACTTTAACGTCGACATCTCAAAACCGGAAACAAAGCAGTGGTTCACCCTCTTCGTGGAAGAGTTTGGCCTCGGTTACCGCAACGATCCGAGTCCACCAACTACCGTACACCGTCATGCATCGATTTAACTTTGGCCGAAAAAAAGAAAGTCACAGTTTCGCCCGAAAGGTGAAGCATCGATCGTGATACCAAATTAGTGCACAGCTGTAAAAAGTAAAGATAGCATATAGTTTTATCGACCGTATAAACTTATAAACATAGGCACCCATGGGGTCAAAATTATTCCGCAGCCCGCCACTACGGCGTGCCTCATAATGAGAACTGGTTTTGGCACGTAAAACCCCAGAAAGAAGAAGAAACTACGCACCGCAACTAAATTAACAAGCATGGTGCCACGCGCGCGCAAGCAAACCTCAACTAATCTCTCTTGATGCGCCCCCCCCCCCCTTACGGCCCGGCGGGA
This sequence comes from Dermacentor silvarum, assembly GCF_013339745.2. Classification (NCBI taxonomy): domain Eukaryota; kingdom Metazoa; phylum Arthropoda; class Arachnida; order Ixodida; family Ixodidae; genus Dermacentor; species Dermacentor silvarum. The sequence goes on from NC_051154.1 coordinate 148,963,063, forward strand.
GAGCGCGGCCGCAGCAAAGCACGGCCCCTTCCCCTGCTCACCCTCCCCCTAGAGCCTTCCGGTCGGCGGAAGCGCGGGGCCGCAGTAAAGCGCGGCCCCTCCACCTCCCTACCCTCCCTCCAGAGCGTTGTGCGCGACTGGAAGACTGTGGGCTTCCTTTCCGCTTCCCGTGCTTGCGCGTGCGAGCCACGATTGCCGGCTCATCCTCGCATGCTTTCACTCACACGTATGGCGCGCCGCGACGATTTTATTGCCCGTGGACTTAATACGGAACCTCACGGCGACGACGACGGCAGAAATGCGCCTGGAGTGTCCATATAATTGCTATCGCAATAAAACATTTCTCAAATAAGGACGGAAAACATCTGTGTGTATCATAGTGACCACAAGGCAGTTTTTATAGCAGTAATTTTAAAGTAATGAATAAAACAAAGGTTTTCTAAACTGCAATGAAACGTGTGTTTGTGTCATTTATCACTTTGAAGAGCAATGTGCTTAATGGGCGCACATCATGGCATCGGTGTTTGACTAGTTCCCCTACATTAGGCGCAACATATCTACAGCTTCGCTTACCAACCACCTTCACAGGAGTGAATTGGCGGTTATTTTTTTTTTGCATACATATCATGCACCACGCACTGTCTGCGGTACGGCTTTGATGCCCCGCGCTATATTCAAGATGGCCACCCTTCGTGAGGACGCATGGCGGCACGGCTCCGTTTCTTATCCTCCAATCTTAAGAGGTGAGTAGTTTTCTATTCAAGTACATTACTGAGAATGCACAACGTAATGTTATACCCGATACTTTCCATGGGATCATGACATAGGACAATAGTGTAATTCCCGCAAAGAAAATTGAGGATGACAGTGACAAAATTTTGCGACCACTTGTTGCGGCATTTCAGCGTAATTTGCGCTTTGTGAAACCACGTGCGATCTGGGTGTTTAATTTAGCTTTAGTTTTTTTTTCAGTAATAGCACACTAAAGGCTAGCCAGTGTGCTGGACCAATGTCTTATTGTCAATTCAGGACTTTTCGGAATGTATTCGTTTTTATTGTGGCAGAGAGAAAGAAAAAAAGCATGCTTGAGAAATCATGGTTGCTTTTAGTCACGAACAAAGCTCACTCAGCGACGTTAGTTCATAGCGGTGATCAAGTGCTTAGTTTCTTGAAGTGACCGGAAAGTACGACTACTTTTCTGTTGTGTCGTTCATGCAAAGACAAACGGTATGGTCGCCTTCGAATAGGGTGTGCGTCACCGGTGTCAATACGGTGTGTCGTGAGAGAGGTTTGGCCTAAGGGGCGACCTATCAGCTCAAAAATGTCGCTCAACGAGGCAAGCAGGTGGCATAGTAAGGCAGAAGGTCGGGAGAAATTATGTTTGTGAACTCAGGAAAAACAGTCGGCAAAGAAGATGAAGAGCCAACAGGAGACGACGAAATGTCAGCAGTCAAGGATGATAATTGGCAGTCTTCGGAGGAGGACAGCGTGCCTAAGGATATGCCTTGCGGTAGGACGTGGTCGCCAATTCCGAATTTGGCGAGAGGAAGGCTGGTGGAGTTGTTGGTGATAGTGGCGATGGTGCGAGAAAGAGTAACGTGATGGGCAAGGAGGACGCCCGCGAGAGTGGAAACAACATAGTCTCCGTCAGGCACAGGTGGAGCAGGAGAAAGGAGGACGCAGGTTATGGCTTGTAGGGTGAGTTGAATGTGCTCGGTGGGGCACAGTTGGCTGGGAACTTCCTTGGGAGGGTCAGGGAACGGAAAATCGAGTTGAACAAGTCCAGTGGAGCAGTCGATAAGTGCGGAATGAGCGTACAGAAAATCAAGGTCTAGAATAACATCATGGGGACACTCTTGAAGAACAATAAAGAAAACAGATATTTGGCGGTCAGCGATACCAACGACGTAAGTGTCCGATCGGTTGACGGAACAGGCAGACTGAATCCCAAGGTTCGCCAACTCTTTGCGTATGACAGACTGCACAAGGAAACGGTCGGTTGATTATCGTTAGAATAGGCTGGAAAGGCAACCGCTAAAGCGGCTTCTGTCTCCGGAGAACGATACCAACGAGGCTATCGGACATTGGCTGCTGATGCAGTGAGTGAAGGTCCTCGCACGATGACGTAGCGGCTGTATTTGGAAGGCGCGTGAACAGGTGTGCGATGAGACGACTTGTACGGCGAAGGTGTCTATGGGTAAGGTTCCGTGGATTTTTCGTGTCCGTCAACAAATCTGCGTGTGCAAAAACTCAGCTACCGAATTTGATGCAATATCGCTTCGTTCTGTGCAAAAGCTCATACGTCTTATCACTTGGATATGCATTTTCAGTAGATTAGTTAACAACAGGCGGGTGGTGGTGTGGAGCAGAGGTAAAATACCCGGCCTCAAATCTGAAGGTCGTAAGTTCGAATCCTACTCCAGTCCACTACATTCTCAGGCATGGACTGGTGCCTGACACCGGCAAGAAAAAAATACATATTGCCGAGAGCCAGTGGGGCTCTTCCTAGTGGGGCTCAGGTGGAACCAAACTAGGAAGGCCCACAAGGATTCATCAATGTCGCTCCCTCACCAGAACAGGAATTGGCCTCCCTGGTTCAGTATTCGGCCACTTCCTCCCTCATGACTCCGACAATTAACCCACTGCCCTCAGTCCCCAGTGGCTGCGGAGCACCTGGCCAAGGCGGCGGTCAGACCTGCTACGCGGCAGAGGGTGCTAAGAATCTCTGGGTCCATACAGGCCGCCAATGGAAACTGAACCTGGCAATGTTCAACATGCGCACCCTCTCGACTGTGGTTAGCATAGCAGGACTATCAGGCATTGCCTGGGATATTATTGGCCTTAGTGAGGTTAGAAGAAATGGTGAGGCCTACACAGTGCTAACTGACGGCCACGTCCTCTGCTATGGAGGTCTTCCAGATAAGAGAGAATCCGGGGTAGGATTTCTAGTCCATAACAACATAGCGGGCAACATTTATGAATTCTACAGCATTAATCAGAGGGTAGCAGTCGTCGTAATAAAGCTCAATAGGAGGTACAAAAGGAAGGTAATATAAGCCTACGCCCCAACCTCTAGTCACGATGATGAAGAAATAGAACAGTTTTATGAATACGTTGAATTAGCAATGAGAAAGGTGCGAACTCAGTATACTGTAGTCATGGGTGATTTCAATGCAAAAGTGGGGAAAAAGCAGGTTGGTGAGCAAGCAATTGGCAACTACGGCATCGATTCTAGGAATGCAGGAGGACAGATGTTAGTAGAATTGGCGGAAAGGAATAGGCTCCGAATAATGAATACCTTGTACAGGAAGCGCAGCAACAGCAAGTCGACCTGGGAAAGCCCTAATGGAGAAACAAGGAATGAAATAGATTTCATACTGTCTGCCGATCCAAGCATATTTCAGGATGTAGAAGTGTCAGGTAAGGTAAAGTGAAGTGACCATAGGTTAGTGAGGTCTAGAATTTCTCTCAATTGGAAGAGAGAAAGAGTGACATAAGTCAAGAGGAAACAGGCCAACCTAGAGGCAGTAAGAGTAAAAGCACACCAATTCAGGCTGGTGCTCGCAAACAAATATGCAGCTTTAGAAATGGAAGATAAAGAGAACATAGAGGTAATGAATGAAACCGTAACTAGGTTGATCTCAGAAGCAGCAATTGAAGTGGGAGGTAAGGCACCAAGACAACCAGTAGGTAAGCTCTCCCAAGAAAAAAAAAGATCTAATAAAGAAACGACAAAACATGAAAGTGTCCAACTCAAGAGATCAAATAGAATTCGCTGAACTGTCGAAATTGATCAACAAGAAGAAAGTAAGGGATATTCGAAATTATAACGTGGGAAAGATTGAGGAAGCCGTAAACTATGGACGCAGCATTAAATCAGTAAGACGAAAGCTTGGCATAGGACAAGGCAAGATGTATGTACTGAAAGATAAGCATGGTCATATCATCAGCAATTTCGATGACATAGTAAAAGCAGTGGAAGAATTCTATACTGACCTATACAGTACCGAGTGCAGCCAAGCTACTTGCATTTGAAATAGTGATGAACGGGATACAAAGACTCCTTCTTAACTAGCGATGAAGTTAAAATGGCCTTGAAAGACATGACCAGGGGAAAAGCTGCTGGAGAAGATGGAATAACAGTAGATTTAATTAGATATGGAGGAAATATAATACTTCAAAAGCTTGCGGCCCTTTATACGCAATGCCTCACAACTTCAAGTGTACCAGAGAGCTGGAAGAACGCCAACATTATACTAATCCATAAGAAGGGAGACGTTAAAGAATTGAAGAATTATAGACCTAGTATAGTGCTTTCAGTATTGTATAAAATATTCACCAAGATAATTTTCAATAGAATCAGGGCAACACTTGACTTCAGCCAACCAAGAGAACAGGCGGGCTTCACGAAGGGATATTCTACGATGGACCCCATCCATGTCATCAATCAGGTAATCAAGAAATCTGCGGAGTACAATAAACCTCTCTATAGGGCTTTCATAGATTATGAAAAGGCATTTGATTCAGCAGAGTTACCAGCAGTCATAGAGGCATTGCGTAATCAAGGACTACAGGAGGCATACGTGAATGTCTTAGCAAATATCTACAAGGATTCCACATGGTTCTCCACAAGAAAAGTAGAAAGTTACCTATCAGGAAAGGGGGCAGGCAAGGAGACACAATCTCTCCAATGCTATTCACTGCATGCTTAGAAGTATTCAAGCTCTTAGACTGGGAAGGCTCAGGAGTGAGGATCAACGGCGAATATCTCAGCAACCTTCGGTTTGCAATGACATTGTCCTAATCATCAACAGTGGAGACGAATTACAGCAAATGATTGAGGATCTTAATCGAGAAAGTGTAAGAATTGGGTTGAGGATGAATATGCAGAAGACAAAGACAAATGTTCAATAGCCTGGCAAGGGAACAAGAATTCAAGATCGCCAGTCAGCCTCTATAATCTGTAAAGGAGTACGTTTATATAGGTCAATTGCTCAAGGGGACCCTGATCATGAGAAAGAAATTTACAGAAGAATAAAATTGGGTTGGAGTGCATACGGCAGGAATTGCGAAATCCTGACTGAGAGCTTACCACTGTCGTTGAAAAGAAAAGTGCACAATCATTGCATTCTACCGGTGCTAACATATGGGGCAGAAACTTGGAGCTTAACAAAGAAGCTCGATTTCAAGTTAAGGACCGCACAAAGAGCAATGGAACGAAAAATCTTAGGACTAACGTTGAGAGACAGGAAGACAGCGGTGTGTATCAGAGAACAAACGGGGATAGCCGATATTCTAGTTGACATTAAGCGGAAGAAATGGAGCTGGGCAGGCCATGTAATGCGTAGGATGGATAACTGGTGGACCATTAGGGTTACAGAATGAATACCAAGAGAAGGGAAGCGCAGTCGAAGTCGGCAGAAAGCCAGATGGGGTGATGAAGTTAGGAAATTTGCTGGCGCAAGTTGGAATACGCTAGCGCAAGACAGGGGTAATTGGAGATCTCAGACAGAGGCCTTCGTTCTGCAGTGGACATAAAATATAGGCTGATGATGATGATGAAGAGTTAACAACAGGCACCACTTTCAGGATCAATAGACTCTCAGATATATTTATTTATTTATTTATTTATTTCACCCGCAAGACCAAGGTATTACAGAGGGGAGTGGGTAAAAAAACGAAAAAAAACATGCATAAGTAACTAACAAAGCAGCAAAAAGTGGTTTAGTTAATACACCAAAAATTGACTAGCTAATTATATCAAGAAGCGATGATGTCGGATATGGCCGAACAAAGTTTTGAGTTGTCCTTGATTGCAACAACTGCGCCGGGAAGGTGGTTCCATTCTTGAGAAGTCCTGGGAATAAATGATTCTTCACAGGTTCTGGTGTGGCAGTGAATTATTCCAACCTTATGGCTAAGGTTGGCTAATGATGCTCAGCTTTATCAACGTATCAAAAGAAAAAACCGGCTATAACACAACTTTATTCATTCACGAGACTCAGCTACATTGCCAGAATTCAAAAAGTACCGTAATGCTTTAACAACCGACTTAAGGAAATCGAAACGGCACTACTACCACAATCTTTTTGAGGGTGTATATAATACTCCACGTCGAATATGGGAGGCTTCAAACTCGATAACTTCAAGAAAGAAAGCCAGCGATAAAATTACGGAACTCGTAGTTAATGGTGAAACTCTCAGTGGTGAAGGCTAGCTAATGCAATAAACACGCATTTTCTTGATGCAGGTTCCTATAACACCAATGTAAACGTGTGCGATGGTACAATGCCAATGGATGCAACACTGAGTCAATCTCTTTTCCTACGATCTACTGACCCAAATGAAATCTCAAATATAATCGACAAGCTTGACAATAATATAACTCCTGGTGTTGACGAACTTCGCTCAAATGAAATAAAGTTAATATCGCCATTGATATGATAAGTTCTTAGCTATATAATTAACCTTACTTTGACTACTGGTGTATTTCCTAAACAATTGAAAATCGCTAAAGTTACTGCAGTATACAAAGGTGGTGACGTAAGCGCCCTATCTATACAGACCTATTTCAGTACTTCCTGCAATATCTAAAATATTTGAATGCATTATTTATGACAGATCAGTCTCATTTTTTGAAAGACATCAAGTAATAACTCAGTGCCAGTATGGATTTCGGAAGCACCGGTCGACTGAAAAGGCTCTTGTGTACATAAAAGACGGAATAATCGAAGACATGGAAAGTAGAAAATACACACTGGGTTTGTTTTTGGACATTGAGAAGGCATTTGATTTTATACAGTTCGATTTGTTACTCCACAAATTATCTAGATACGGAGTGCGGGGTATTGCATTAGACCTTCTTAATAGTTATTTGCATGATCGATATCAGTTTGCCAAAACTAATGACGCTGTGTCGATGCTTGCGAAGCTAAAACATGGAGTGCCGCAGGGATCTATATTAGGTCCATTATTATTTCTTATTTACATAAATGATATTGTAGAGATAGATAATTACGCTCAAGTTATAATGTATGCGGAGGATACTAATATCTTCTTCTCTTCACATAATCTACTGACACTAGGACGTTTTGTAAATAACTACCTTACGCACCTATCAAACTGGTTAAGAAGAAATAGATTACGGCTAAATGCCTCAAAAACAACATATGTCATATTTCGTCCGGTAAATAAATCTTTACATAACAAACTTAGTGCAAAATTTGAGGACACTTTAATAAACCAAGTTCAAGAGCAAAAGTTTCTCGGGATTCAGTTTAAGAAAGACCTGAGCTGGTCTGTTCACATAAAGAGCTTAAGTATGGAACTAGCCCGTAAAGTTGGATGTCGTTACAAGATATCTCAGCTCATACCTCTCTGGCTAAAAAAGAATATTTATTTTCCCTCTTTTATTCCAAGTTAACTTATGATTTATTGGTGTGGGGTACCACTACGCAACACAATAACAATAAACTCATTACTTTACAAAAAAAGTGTTGCGCTGCTTTGAGTCTTTTCATAGAAATGTGCAGAATTTAAGAACAGCTCCTCCGTTCAAGAAACATAGCATCGTAAGGGCGGACCAGTTATATTAAGTAAAAGTTTTGCAAGAAATACACCAGAAGAAGCTTTAAGAAAGTTATGGCTTTGAAAACGCTCAATATCTTTTAAGGCACCAAAAACATCGAATGCCAAAAATTAGAACAAACTATGGAAAGAAAACAATGACCTATCAAATACCTGCCATCTTAAACAAATTTGAAGGAATGCTAAACTTCGAATGTACATTACGTGTATTTAAACGCCATGTTATGGAAACATTGTTGTCCTCTGGTATAAAGTACAATCAGAACTAAGCATTTTGTTTGTAACACAGAAAGTGATCTCTAAATCTTTTCTTGTGTCCCTTTTATTGCGTATATTGAATCAATCTTATCTATTATGTGAGAGGTTTTCACGATGCACAAGTGAAATGCAACTCGTTTTTTTATTTAATTGCATGTAAATTTCGATATCGTCATGCAATGTATGATCTGTTGTGTGTACTACTGAACAAGCGACAGGTTCTCTATGTTATAGGACGGTGCAAAATGTCGGTTATATAACTTTTCTTGGTCAACGCAATTTTATTGTAACTGTTTGGTTCAGCACATTTTTTTCATGTTTTGTAAGTGCATCACTCTGAACTGTTTGGGCTGAGGCCTCGTCAGGCACAAACGGCCTTTGGCTTCTGTCCCTGCAGCAGGCTTTATGTGCTGTCTGCTGATTAAACTGAAAATAAATAAAAAAAGACCTAATAAAGGAATGGCAAAACATGAATGTCAAACACGAGAGATCGGATAGAATTCGCTGAACTGTCGAAACTGATCAACATGAAGAATGTATGGGATATCCGAAATTATAACGGGGAAAAGATTGAGGAAGCAGAAAAATAAGGACGCAGCATGAAATCAGAGAGAAGAAAACTGGGCATAGGGTAAGGCAAAATGCATGCACTGACAGATAAGCAGGGTAATATCATCAGCAATTTCGATGACATAGTAAAAGCAGCGGAAGAATCCTATACTGAGCTGCACAGTTCCCTGAGCAGCCAAGCTACTTTCATTCGAAGTAGTGATGAAAAGGATACAGAGGCCCCTTCTATAACTCGCGATGAAGTTAGAAGCGCCTTGAAAGACATGACCAGGGGAAAAGCTGCTGGAGACGATGGAATAACAGTCGATTTAATCAAGGACGGAGGAGATATCATACTTGAAAAGCTTGCGGACCTTTACACGCAATGCCTCAAGATTTCAAGTGTACCAGAAACCTGGAAGAACGCGAACATTATACTCATCCTTAAGAAGGCAGACGTTAAAGAATTCAAGAATTATAGACCCATTAGCTTGCTTTCAGTATTGTATAAAATATTCACCAAGGTAATTTCAGATAGAATCAGGGCAACACTTGACTTCAGCCAACCAAGAGAACAGGCGCGCTTCACGAAGGGATATTCTACGATGGACCACATCCATGTCATCAATCAGGTAATCAAGAAATCTGCGGAGTACAATAAACCTCTCTATAGGGCTTTCATAGATTATGAAAAGGCATTTGATTCAGCAGAGTTACCAGCAGTCATAGAGGCATTGCGTAATCAAGGACTACAGGAGGCATACGTGAATGTCTTAGCAAATATCTACAAGGATTCCACATGGTTCTCCACAAGAAAAGTAGAAAGTTACCTATCAGGAAAGGGGGCAGGCAAGGAGACACAATCTCTCCAATGCTATTCACTGCATGCTTAGAAGTATTCAAGCTCTTAGACTGGGAAGGCTCAGGAGTGAGGATCAACGGCGAATATCTCAGCAACCTTCGGTTTGCAATGACATTGTCCTAATCAGCAACAGTGGAGACGAATTACAGCAAATGATTGAGGATCTTAATCGAGAAAGTGTAAGAATTGGGTTGAGGATGAATATGCAGAAGACAAAGACAAATGTTCAATAGCCTGGCAAGGGAACAAGAATTCAAGATCGCCAGTCAGCCTCTATAATCTGTAAAGGAGTACGTTTATATAGGTCAATTGCTCAAGGGGACCCTGATCATGAGAAAGAAATTTACAGAAGAATAAAATTGGGTTGGAGTGCATACGGCAGGAATTGCGAAATCCTGACTGAGAGCTTACCACTGTCGTTGAAAAGAAAAGTGCACAATCATTGCATTCTACCGGTGCTAACATATGGGGCAGAAACTTGGAGCTTAACAAAGAAGCTCGATTTCAAGTTAAGGACCGCACAAAGAGCAATGGAACGAAACATCTTAGGACTAACGTTGAGAGACAGGAAGACAGCGGTGTGTATCAGAGAACAAACGGGGATAGCCGATATTCTAGTTGACATTAAGCGGAAGAAATGGAGCTGGGCAGGCCATGTAATGCGTAGGATGGATAACTGGTGGACCATTAGGGTTACAGAATGAATACCAAGAGAAGGGAAGCGCAGTCGAAGTCGGCAGAAAACCAGATGGGGTGATGAAGTTAGGAAATTTGCTGGCGCAAGTTGGAATACGCTAGCGCAAGACAGGGGTAATTGGAGATCTCAGAGAGAGGCCTTCGTTCTGCAGTGGACATAAAATATAGGCTGATGATGATGATGAAGAGTTAACAACAGGCACCACTTTCAGGATCAATAGACTCTCAGATATATTTATTTATTTATTTATTTATTTCACCCGCAAGACCAAGGTATTACAGAGGGGAGTGGGTAAAAAAACGAAAAAAAACGTGCATAAGTAACTAACAAAGCAGCAAAAAGTGGTTTAGTTAATACACCAAAAATTGACTAGCTAATTATATCAAGAAGCGATGATGTCGGATATGGCCGAACAAAGTTTTGAGTTGTCCTTGATTGCAACAACTGCGCCGGGAAGGTGGTTCCATTCTTGAGAAGTCCTGGGAATAAATGATTCTTCACAGGTTCTGGTGTGGCAGTGAATTATTCCAACCTTATGGCTATGATCAATGAGAGAGGATATGTAGGTAGGAGATGATATAAGATTATCGCGCAGGTAGGAATTGTGGAAATATAGTTTATGAAAAAAAGAAAGGCGAGAGCACTTACGTCGGGCGGAGAGTAGGGGAAGAAGCAAGGAATTTTTCATTAAAGTTACGCTTGAAATGCGACTATAATTACTACAAATGAAACGCGCAGCATTGTTTTGGATTAGTTCAAGTGATTGAATAAGGGTTTGAAGGTGAGCGTCCCAGATGGATGATGCGTACTCCATTTTACTCCTAATAAGCGTTTTGTATAAGATTAACTTTAATGACATAGGAGCAGAAGAAAAATTTCGGCGAATATAACCTAGAATGCGGTTAGTATTGTTGATAACCTTGTCGATATGTAATGACCAGGAAAGTGTCGAGGTTATGTGGACGCCTAGATAATGCTTTCTCAAAAAGTTGTTGCTGTACGACCCGCGTCGGCCATGTGTGCGCTTGCACCGCCCTCTCTTTATCGTCGTTGGAAGCGCTTGAGTGCCTAGTTTCCTTCCGGTCTCCCAGCGTGGCGGTCCTGTCGCGCGTGTCTAGTGTCCTTCGGCTCCCGCGGTGGCGGTAGTCTTCCACGTGAATGTATTCACAGCAGTGAAATGGCGCGTGATCTTTTTTTTTTTTTTGCTTCTTGGAAGCGTCGACATTCATTGACGATGTCGGTGACGGTGGAAAAATTATTTTACACTAGCATGTTAAAAGCGTCGTCTGCTATGCTCTTCAAAACATGGTTCACTTTGTCTTATTCTGACATCCGCTCTTCAACCTTGCGGCAAAGGGCGAGAACGTCCTGGATGTATGTCACATATGATTCGGTCGACGTCTGGACGCGGGACCCAGTTTCCTTTTGCGCACCTCGCTGACGGCCAACAGGTTCGCTGAACAACTCGCGGAGATTTTGCTTGCATAGCTCCCAGCTCTTCAGTTCTTCCTCATGGTTTCGAAACCGGACCCGTGCCGGGCCTTGCAGGTGGAAAATTATGTTTGTCAGCTTAACCGTTTGATCCCACCTATTATGAGCCCTGTGTGCTCGTACATTTGAAGCCACTCATAGACGTCAAGATTGTCGGTCCGGGAAAACGTTCTTGGGTCGCGGTGCTGGGACAAGATGACGGTCTGCGTTGTGGTAGCGATTGCTTCTGTCGGCATGGCGGTTGTTCCAGCACCGGCTCCAGCGGTCGTTATGTTTTAGTGGCCAGCTACGTCCACTTAGGAGCTCCGCCGTGCACAGTAGTATGCCGCACCTCCGCCTGATATGTTGCGGAGGGAAGAAGTAAGACGGATAATGTATTTGCATTAGGTACACGATTGACAAGTCCATAGCGGGCCAATCACTGAAGCGTCGTCTTCTTCAGCCCCAAGCTCGTGCTCCTCTTCCTCTATGTTGTGCAGAACAGTTAACAATATGTTATTTTATCTTCAATATTTGGAGTGATATGCTGGCATATGAACCCGCCGCATATGAGAGCACATGGCACACATTATTGATTTCATTCCTTCGTTTGCCGTAGTTCGAATGTCTTAGTTCGTTAACGGCGGGAAAATATTTTGTACTATCGGCCCATTTGAAAAGCATATAGCGCAGGAGATACTAGTACCAAAGCTGCGAAGCTATGCTGCCATCCCGCTCGTGGCCACAAAGAATTGCTCGCCTCTTTTCGCCTACCCTCACTTGCTGACTCTGACGAAGGATAACGGAATGTACGAATGACCAATCGCAAAAATGATAAATAAACGGACAAAAATTTGCATAACCTGGACTGCATCACAACTTTTAGGAAAACAAAGTAAAAAGGCAGCATGTGTCATTGTCACACGTAAATAATACTATACCCTTAACGTAATGCGTCCACCGCTTTAGATTATCAGGACTATTTCCTACTTGAGCGATTTTGCTTGATATTGTAGGGAAAATAGCTGAAGTAGGATGTGTTTGCGACGTATACATAGTGCACTCAAAGGGTCTGTAAGTGTCGTATGTGGTAAATGCTGTAAATATCTGGTACAGAAGTATAAGTTGCGATCTTTTTCGTTTCTGGTGTTAAAGAATATTGTAGACGAGACACAGAGCATAAGACACTCGAGACCTCAGATTACCACGGTGCTCACGACGAATATAATTTTCTCTTTTATGCCCTGTGCGCCTGCGCGGCATTTTTAGCGCTAATAGTAGATAGAGGTGGTCCTGAAAATGCGTTGATAGCACAAGCGTCCTTCTACGAACAAGCGTAGAACGTTTTGTTGTAGACTCTATGGGCTCCTCCATCCAAAGGGGGAACACGTTAGCATGTGGCCGCACTCGGTGAAGCGCGTATTCACCCTGCGTGGCCGCGCGTCGTACAGAGGCCGCGACACCTGGAAGCCGGTCATGCCATGCGCGCCTTCTTGTCGACTGCTACATGTTTTGAGCGCACCTAGCCGGCGTTGCGGGGAAGCAAACTTCCCTGTCAGACTTGTATTTCAGTTTCAGGAAAGCCAGCTTCGCATTTATGCAATATATGCAGTATAGCGTGTTTTTTCGTTATTTTTGTTGTTGTTGTTAGAAAAATAAAAAAGCGCCTGCAGCATACAGCGCAATTAGGCCTGTTGACATGGATTACCTCAAGAAGTGGACTTCATTTTAGCGGCAAAGCGCAATGTCCATGTGGCTAATTAAAAGGATTCACTGAATAACTTCCTAATTATTATCTTTGTGTCGTATGTTCCACTTCC